>NW_022097116.1:0-75659 GCF_006542625.1 Nomascus leucogenys | reverse complement strand
AGCAGTTCTGAAAACACTGTTTCTGTAGAAACTGCAAGTAGACATTCGGAGCGCTAAGAGGCCTATAGTGTAAAAAGGCATATCTCTAAATAAAATTACACAAAAGCATTCTGCGAAACTGCTTTCTAATCTGTGCATTCAACTAACGGAGTTGAACCTTACCTTTGATTGAGCAGTTCTGAAACACTCTTCCTGTATAAACTGCAAGTGAACATTCGGAGCGCTAATTCGTCTATAGTGGAAAAAGGAATATCTTAAAATAAAAACTACATGGAAGCATTCTGTGAAATTTCTTTCTGATCAGTGCATTCAACAAACAGAGTTGAACATTTCTTTTGATTGAGCAGTTCTGAAACACTCTTTCTGGAGAAACTGCAAGTGGACAGTCAGAGCACTAAGGGGCCTATACTGGAAAAAGGAATATCTTCAAATAAAAACTACAATGAAGCAATCTGTGAAACTTCTTTGTTATCTGTGCATTGATCTAACAGAGTTGAACATTTCTTTTGTTTGAGCACTTCTGAAACACTCTTTCTGTAGAAACTGCAAGTGGACATTTGGAGTGCAAAGAGGCCTACTGTGCAAAAAGGAACATCTTCAAATTAAAACTACACAGAAGCATTTTGCGAAACTAATTTCTTATCTGTGAATTCAGCTAACATAGTCGAAAATTTCTTTTGATTGAGCAGTTCTGAAACACTCTTTCTGGAGAAACTGCAAGTGGACAGTCGAAGAGCTAAGAGGCCTATACTGGAAAAAGTAATATCTACAAATAAAAACCACACAGAAGCATTCTGTGAAACTTCTTTCTGATCTGTGCTTTCAACTAACGCAGTTGAACCTTACTTTTGTTTGAGGAGTTCTGAAACACTCTTTCTGGAGAAACTGCAAGTGGATAGTCGAAGAGCTAACAGGCCTGTACTGGAAAAAGTAATATCTACAAATAAAAACCACACAGAAGCATTCTGTGAAACTTCTTTCTGTTCTGTGCATTCAAGTAACAGATTTGAACCTTACTTTTGATTGAGCAGTTCTGAAACACTCTCTCTGTAGAAACTGCAATTGGACATTTGGAGCGCAACGAGGTATACAGTGCAAAAAGGAATATGTTCAAATTAAAACTACACAGAATCATTCTGTGAAACTTCTTTCTTATCTGTGCATTCAACTAAGAGAGTTGAACCCTACTTTTGATTGAGCATCTTTGAAACACGCTTTCTGTAGAAACTGCAAGTGGACATTTGGAGCGCTTAGAAGTCTATAGGGGAAAAAGAAATATACTCAAATAAAAACTACACAGATGCATTCTGGGAAACTTTTTTCTGATCTGTGCATTCAACAGTGTTGAAATTTACTTTTGATTGAGCAGTTCTGAAACCCTGTTTCTGTAGAAACTGCAAGTGGACATTCGGAGGGTTAAGGTGCCTATAGTGTAAAAAGGAATATCTAAATAAAACTACACAAAAGCATTCTGCGAACTGCTTTCTAATCTGTACATTCCACTAACAGAGTTGAACCTTACTTTTGATTGAGCAGTTCTGAAACACTCTTTCTGTAGAAACTGCAACTTCACATTCGGAGCGCTAAGAGGTCTATAGTGGAATAAGGAATACCTTCAAATAAAAACTACACAGAAGCATTCTGCGAAACTTCTTTCTCATCAGTGCATTCAACAAACAGAGTTGATCTTTACTTTTGATTCAGCAGTTCTGAAACACTCTTTCTGGAAAAACTGCAAGTGGACAGTCAGAGCGCTAAGAGGCCTTTACTGGAAAAAGAAACATCTTCAAATAAAAACTGCAATGAAGCAATCTGTGAAACTTCTTTGTGATCTGTGCATTCAACTGACAGAGTTGAACCTTATTTTTGACTGATCAGTTCTGAAACACTTTCTGTAGAAACTGCAAGTGGGCATTCCGAGCGCAAAGAGGCTTATAGTGGAAAAAGGAATATCTTCAAATAAAAACTACACAGAGGCATTCTGAGAAACTTCCTTCTGATCTGTGCATTCAACTAGCGTATTTGAACCTTACTTTTTTTTTTTTTTTTTTTTTTTTTGAGACGGAGTCTCGCTCTGTCGCCCAGGGTGGAGTGCAGTGGCGCAATCTCGGCTCACTGCAAGCTCCGCCTCCCGGGTTCACGCCATTCTCCTGCCTCAGCCTCCCGAGTAGCTGGGACTACAGCCGCCCGCCAGCACGCCTGGCTAATTTTTTGTATTTTTAGTAGAGACGGGGTTTCACCGTTTTAGCCAGGATGGTCTCGATCTCCTGACCTTGTGATTCACCCGCCTCGGCCTCCCAAAATGCTGGGATTACAGGCGTGAGCCAACGCGCCCGGCCCCCTTACTTTTGATTGAGCAGTTCTGAAACACTCTTTCTGTAGAAACTGCAAGTGGACATTCGGAGAGCTAAGAGTCCAATAGTGGAAAAAGGGATATGTTCAAGTAAAAACTACATAGAAGTATTCTGTGAAACTCCTCTCTGATCTGTGCAGTCAACTAACACAGCAGAATCTTACTTTTGATTGGGCAGTTCTGAAACACTCTTTCTGTAGACACTGCAAGTGGACATTTGAAGCGCTAAGAGGCCTATACAGGAAAAAGGAATATCTTCAAATAAAAACAACACGGAAGCATTCTGTTAAACTTCTTTCTGATCTGTGAATCCAACTAACAGAGTTGAACCTTATTTTTGATTGAGCAGTTCTGAAACACTCTCTCTGTAGAAACCGCAAGTGGACAATCGGAGCGCTAAGAGTCCTATAGTGGAAAAAGTTATATCTTCAAATAAAAACTACACAGAAGCATTCTGTGAAATTCCTTTCTGATCTGTGCAGTCAACTAACATAGCAGAATCTTACTTTTGAATGAGCAGTTCTGAAACACTCTTTCTGTAGGAACTGCATGTGGACATTAGGAGCGCAAAGAGGCCAATAGAGTAAAAAGGAATATCCTCAAATAAAAACTACACAGAAGCATTCTGTGAAACTTCTTTCTGATCTGTGCATTCAACTAACAGAGTGAACCTTACTTTCATTGAGGAGTTTTGAAACACTCTTTCGTAGGAACTGCAAGTGGATATTCGGAGTGCAAAGAGGCTATAGTGAAAAAAGGATTATCTTCACATAAAAACTACACAGAAGCATTCTGTGAAACCACTTTCTCATCTGTGCAGTCAACTAACACAGCAGAATCTTACGTTTGAATGAGCAGTTCTCAAACACTCTTTCTTAAGAACTGCAAGTGGACATTAGGAGCGCAAAGAGGCCTATAGAGGAAAAGGAAATATCCTCAAATAAAAACTACACAGGAGCATTCTGTGAAACTTCTTTCTGATCTGTGTATTCAACTAACAGAGTTGAACCTTACTTTTGATTGAGGAGTTTTGAAACACTCTTTTTGTAGAAACTGCAAGTGGATAGTTGGAGCGCTAGGAGGCCTATAGAGGAAAAAGTAATACCTTCAAATAAAAAGTACACAGAAGCATTCGGTGAAACTTCTTTCTGATCTGTGCATTGAACTAACAGAGGTGAATCTTACTTTTTTTTTGAGCAGTTCTGAAAGACTCTCTCTGTAGAAACTGCCAAGTAGACATTCAGGGGCGCTAAGAGGCCTAAAGTGGAAAAAGGAATATCTTCAAATAAAAACTACAGAGAAGCATTCTGTGAAACTACTTTCTGAACTGTGCGTACAACTAACAGAGTTGAACCTTACTTTTCATTGAGAGTTTTGTAACACTCTTTCTATAGAAAATGCAAGTGGATATTTGGAGCACTAAGATTCCTAGAGTGGGAAAACGAATAACTTCAAATTGAAAACTACACAGTAGCATTCTGTGAAACTTCTTTCTGATCTGTGCATTCAACTAACAGAGCTCAACCTTACTTTTGATTGAGCAGTTCTGAAACACTCTTTCGGTAGAAAGTGCAAGTGGACATTCTGAGCGCTAAGAAGCCTATAGTGGAACAAGGAATATCTTCAAATAAAAACTACACAGAAGCATTCTGTGAAACTTCTTTCTGATCTGTGTATTCAAATAACACAGTTGAATATTACTTTTCATTGAGGAGTTTTGAAACACTCTTTCTGTAGAAACTGGAAGTGGATATTTGTAGTGCTAAGAAGCTTATAGTGGACAAAGCTATATCTTCAAATAAAAACTACACAGAAGCATTCTGTGAAATTTCTTTCTGATCTTTGCATTCAACTAACAGAGTTGAACCTTACTTTTGATTGAGGAGTTCTGAAACACTCTTTCTGTAGAAACTGCAAGAGGACTTTTGAAGCGCTAATAGTCTTATAGTGTAAAAAGGAATATGTTGAAATAAAAACTACACAGAAGCATTCTGCGAAACTATTTTCTGATCTGTGCGTTCAACTAACAGAGTTGAACCTTACTTTTGATTGAGCAGTTATGAAACACTCTTTCTATAGAAACTGCAAGTGGACATTCGAGCGCTAAGAGGCCTATGGTGGAAAAAGGAATATCTTCAAATAAAAACTACACAGAAGCATTCTGTGAAACTGCTTTATGATCTGTGCATTCAACTAACGGAGCAGAACATTACTTTTGATTGAGCATTTCAGAAACACTCTTTCTATAGAAACTGCAAGTGGAAATTCGGAGCGCTAAGAGGCCTATGGAGGAAAAAGGAATATCTTCAGATAAAAACTACACAGAAGCATTCTGGGAAAGTTCTTTCTGATCCATGCGTTGAAGTAAGGGAGTAGAACCTTACTTTTGATTGAGGAGTTTTGAAACACTCTTTCTGTAGAAACTGCAAGTGGCTATTTTGAGCCCTAAGAGGCCTATAGTGGAAAAAGGAATATCTTCAAATAAAAACTACCCGGCAGGATTCTGTGAAACTACTTTCTGATCTCGGCATTCAACTAACACAGTTTAACATTACTTTTGATTGAGCAGCTTTGAAACCCTCTTTCTTGAGAAACAGCAAGTGGACAGTCGGAGCCCTTAGAGGCCTACACTGGAAAAGGAATATCTTCAAATAAAAACTACACAGAAGCATTCTGTGAAACTTCTTTTATATCTCTGCATTCAACTAAGAGAGTTGAACCTTACGTTTGTTGGAGGAGTTCTGAAACACTCTTTCTGTAGAAATTGCAAGTGGACATTCGGAGCCCAAAGAGGCCTACAGTGCACAAAGGAATATCTTCATATTAAAAATACACAGAAGCATTCTGTTCAACATCTTTCTGATCTGTTCATTCAACTAACACAGTTGAACATTACTTTTGATTGAGCAGATTTGAAACACTCTTTCTGTATGAACTGCAAGTGGACATTCGGAGCGCTAAGAGGAATATAGTGGAAAAAGGAATATCTTCAAATAAAAACAACAAAGATGCATTCTGTGAAACTTCTTTCAGATCTGCGCATTCAATGAACAGATTTGAACATTACTTTGTTTGAGCATTTCTGAAACACTCTTTCTGTAGAAAGTGCAAGTGGATATTCGGAGTGCTAAGAGGAAAATGGAGGAAAAAGGAACATCTTCAAATAAAAATACCACAGAAGCATTCTGGGAAGCATCTTTCTGATCTGTGCATTCAACTAAGAGAGTTGAACCTTACTTTTCCTTGAGGAGTTTTGAAACACTCTTTCTGTAGAAACTGCAAGTGGCTATTTGGAGCGCTAAGAGGCCTATAGTAGAAAAAGGAATATCTTCAAATAAAAACTACACGGAAGGATTCTGTGAAACTTCTTTCTGATCTGTGCATTGAACTAACCGAGCTGACCCTTACTTTTGATTGAGGAGTTCTGAAACACTCTTTCTGTAGAAACTGCAAGTGGACATTCGGAGCGCTAAGGGGCTTATAGAGGAAAAAGGAATATCTTCAAATAAAAACTACACAGAAGCATTCTGTGGAACAACTTTCTGATCTCTGCATTTACCTAACAGAGTTGAACCATACTTTTCACTGAGGAGTTTTGAAACACTCTTTCTGTAGAAACTGCAAGTGGATATTTATGGAGCACCAAGGGGCCTACAGTGGAAAAAGGAATATCTTCAAATAAAAACTACACAGAAGCATTCTGTGAAACTACTTTCTGATCAGTGCATTCAACTAACACAGTTGAACCTTACTTTTGGTTGAGCAGGTCTGAAACACTCTTTCTGTAGAAACTGCAAGAGGGACATTCGGAGATCTAAGAGGCCTATTGAGGAAAAAGGAATATCTTCAAATAAAAACTACACAGAAGCATCTGTGAAACTACTTTCTGATCAGTGCATTCAACTAACAGAGTTGAACCTTACTTTGAGCTGTTCTGAGTCTTTCTGTAGAAACTGCAAGTGGACATTCGGAGCGATATGAGGCCTACAGTGGAAAAAGGAATATCTTCATATAAAAACTTCACAGAAGCATTCTGTGAAACTTCTTTCTGATCTGTGCTTTCAACTAACAGAGTTGAACCTTACTTTTGATTGAAGAGTTGTGAAGCACTCTTTCTGTAGAAACTGCAAGTGGACATTCGGAGGGCTAAGATGCCTATAGTGGAAAAAGGAATATCTTCAAATAAAAACTACACAGAAGCATTCTGTGAAACGTCTTTCTGATCTGTGCAGTCAAGTAACAGAGCTCAACCTTACTTTTGTTTGAGCAGTTCTGAAACGCTCTTTCGTAGGAACTGCAAGTGGACATTCAGAGCGCTAGGAGGCCTATAGTGGAAAAGGGAACATCTTCAAACAAAAACTACGAAGAAGCATTCTGTGGAACTTCTTTCTGATCTGTGCATTCAACTAAGAGAGTTGAACCTCACTTTTGATTGAGCAGATCTGAAACACTCTTTCTGTAGTAACTGCAAGTGGCCATTCGGAGCGCAAAGAGGCCTATAGTGGAAAAAGGAATATCTTCATATAAAAACTACACAGTAGAATTCTGTGAAACTTCTTCCTGATCTGTGCATTCATCTAACAGAGTTGAAGCTTACTTTTGTTGGAGGAGTTCTGAAACACTCTTTCTGTAGAAGCTGCAAGAGGACATTTGTAGCGCAAATAGGCCTACAGTGCAAAAAGGAATATCTTCAAATAAAAACTACACATAAGCTTTCGGAGCAACTACTTTCTGATGTGTGCATTCAACTAACAGAGTTGAACCGTACTTGTCATTGAGCAGCTCTGAAACACTCTTTCTGTAGAAATTGAAAGTGGACATTCGGAGCGCTAATGTGCCTAGAGTGTGAAAAAGAATATCTTTAAATAAAAACTACACAGAAGCATTCTGTGAAACTTCTTTCTGATCTGTGCATTCAGCTAACAGAGTTGAACCTTCCTTTTGATTGAATAGTTTTGAAACACTCTCTCTGTACAAACTGCAAGTGGATATTTCGACCACTAAGAGGCCTACAGTTGAAAAAGGAATATGTTCAAGTAAAAACTACACAGAAGCATTCTTTGAAACTTCTTTTTGGTCTTTGTATTCATCTAACAGAGTTGAACCTTACTTTTGTTTGAGGAGTTCTGAAATACTCTTTTTGTAGAAACTGCAAGTGGACATTCGGAGCGCTAATAGGCCTACATAAGAAAAAGGAATATCTTCAAATAAAAACTACACAGAAGCATTCTTTGAAACTTCTTTCTGATCTGTGCAGTCAACTAACAGAGCTGAACCTTATATTTGATGGAGCAGTTCAGAAACACTCTTTCTGTAGAAACTGCAAGAGGACATTCGGAGCCCTGAGGGGCCTATGGAGGAAAAAGGAATATCTTCAAATAAAAACTACACTGAAGCATTCTGGGAATCTTCTTTCTGATCTGTGCATTCAACTAACACAGATCAACCTTACTTTTGATGGAGGAGTTTTGAAACACTCTTTCTGTTTAAACTGCAAGTTGACTTTTGGAGCGCTATGAGGCCTGTAGAGGAAAAAGGTATATCTTCACATAAAAACTACACGGAAGTATTCTGTGAAACTTCTTTCTGATGTGTGCATTCAACTAACACAGTTGAACGTTACTTTTGATTGAGGAGTTTGAAAACAATCTTTCTGTAGAAACTGGATATTGATTTTCGGAGCGCTAAGAGGCCTATAGTGGAAAAAAGGAATATCTTCAAATGAAAACTACACAGAAGCATTCTGTGAAACTTCTTTCTGATCTGTGCATTCAACTAACAGAGTTGAACTTTACTTTTGATTGAGCAGTTCTGAAACTCTCTTTGTGTAGAAACTGCAAGTGGACATTCAGAGCGCTAAGAGGCCTATAGTCGAAAAAGGATTATCTTCAAATAAAAACTACACAGAAGCATTCTGAGAAACTGCTTTCTAATCTGTGCATTCAACTCACAGAGTTCAACCTTACTTTTCATTGAGCAGTTCTGAAACACTCTTTCTATAGAAAATGCAAGTGGACATTCGGAGCACTAAGAGGCCTATGGTGGAAAAAGAAATATCTTGAAATAAAAACTACATGAAATCACTCTGTGAAACTTCATTCTGATCTCTGCATTCCACTAACTGAGTTGAATCTCACTTTTGATTGAGCAGTTCTGAAACACTCTTTGTGTAGAAACTGCTAGTGGACATTAGGATAGCTAAGGGGCCTATAGTGGAAAAAGAAATAACTTCAAATAAAAACTACACAGAATCATTCTCTGAAACTACTTTCTGATCTGTGCATTCAACTAACAGAGTTGAACCTCACTTTTGATTGAGCAGTTCTGAAACACTCTTTCTGTAGAAACTGCAAGTGGCCATTCGGAGCGCTAAGAGGCCTATAGTGGAAAAAGGAATATCATCAAATAAAAACTACACAGAAGAATTCTGTGAAACTTCTTTCTGATCTGAGCATTCAACTAACAGAGTTGAAGCTCACTTTTATTTGAGGAGTTCTGAAACACTCTTTCTGTAGAAACTGCAAGTGGATATTTGGAGCCCAAAGAGGCCTACACTGCAAAAAGGAATATCTTCAAATAAAAACTACACAGAAGCCTTCTGTGCAACTTCTTTCTGATCTGTGCATTCAACAAACAGAGTTGAACATTACTTTTGATTGAGCAGCTCTGAAACAGTCTCTCTGTAGAAACTGCAAGTAACATCAGCTAAGGCTATAGTGGAAAAAGGAATATCTCAAATAAAAACACAAGCATTCTGAAACTCTTCTGAATGTGCATTCAACTAACAGTTGAAATTACTTTGATTGAGAGTTTGAACACTCTTCTGTGGAAACTGCAAGTGAATTGACAGACCTTTAGTGAAAAAGTATATTTAAATAAAACACGAGCCTAGACGTGCATTCTAAGTGATACTTTGTGCAGTGAACATTTGTAGATCTAAAAAGGCTATATCAATCTCTAAATAAAATTACACAAAAGCATTCTGCGAAACTGCTTTCTAATCTGTGCATTCAACTAACGAGTTGAACCTTACCTTTGATTGAGCAGTTCTGAAACACTCTTCCTGTATAAACTGCAAGTGAACATTCGGAGCGCTAATTCGTCTATAGTGGAAAAAGGAATATCTTAAAATAAAACTACATGGAAGCATTCTGTGAAATTTCTTTCTGATCAGTGCATTCAACAAACAGAGTTGAACATTTCTTTTGATTGAGCAGTTCTGAAACACTCTTTCTGGAGAAACTGCAAGTGGACAGTCAGAGCACTAAGGGGCCTATACTGGAAAAAGGAATATCTTCAAATAAAAACTACAATGAAGCAATCTGTGAAACTTCTTTGTTATCTGTGCATTGATCTAACAGAGTTGAACATTTCTTTTGTTTGAGCACTTCTGAAACACTCTTTCTGTAGAAACTGCAAGTGGACATTTGGAGTGCAAAGAGGCCTACTGTGCAAAAAGGAACATCTTCAAATTAAAACTACACAGAAGCATTTTGCGAAACTAATTTCTTATCTGTGAATTCAGCTAACATAGTCGAAAATTTCTTTTGATTGAGCAGTTCTGAAACACTCTTTCTGGAGAAACTGCAAGTGGACAGTCGAAGAGCTAAGAGGCCTATACTGGAAAAAGTAATATCTACAAATAAAAACCACACAGAAGCATTCTGTGAAACTTCTTTCTGATCTGTGCTTTCAACTAACGCAGTTGAACCTTACTTTTGTTTGAGGAGTTCTGAAACACTCTTTCTGGAGAAACTGCAAGTGGATAGTCGAAGAGCTAACAGGCCTGTACTGGAAAAAGTAATATCTACAAATAAAAACCACACAGAAGCATTCTGTGAAACTTCTTTCTGTTCTGTGCATTCAAGTAACAGATTTGAACCTTACTTTTGATTGAGCAGTTCTGAAACACTCTCTCTGTAGAAACTGCAATTGGACATTTGGAGCGCAACGAGGTATACAGTGCAAAAAGGAATATGTTCAAATTAAAACTACACAGAATCATTCTGTGAAACTTCTTTCTTATCTGTGCATTCAACTAAGAGAGTTGAACCCTACTTTTGATTGAGCATCTTTGAAACACGCTTTCTGTAGAAACTGCAAGTGGACATTTGGAGCGCTTAGAAGTCTATAGGGGAAAAAGAAATATACTCAAATAAAAACTACACAGATGCATTCTGGGAAACTTTTTTCTGATCTGTGCATTCAACAGTGTTGAAATTTACTTTTGATTGAGCAGTTCTGAAACCCTGTTTCTGTAGAAACTGCAAGTGGACATTCGGAGGGTTAAGGTGCCTATAGTGTAAAAAGGAATATCTAAATAAAACTACACAAAAGCATTCTGCGAACTGCTTTCTAATCTGTACATTCCACTAACAGAGTTGAACCTTACTTTTGATTGAGCAGTTCTGAAACACTCTTTCTGTAGAAACTGCAACTTCACATTCGGAGCGCTAAGAGGTCTATAGTGGAATAAGGAATACCTTCAAATAAAAACTACACAGAAGCATTCTGCGAAACTTCTTTCTCATCAGTGCATTCAACAAACAGAGTTGATCTTTACTTTTGATTCAGCAGTTCTGAAACACTCTTTCTGGAAAAACTGCAAGTGGACAGTCAGAGCGCTAAGAGGCCTTTACTGGAAAAAGAAACATCTTCAAATAAAAACTGCAATGAAGCAATCTGTGAAACTTCTTTGTGATCTGTGCATTCAACTGACAGAGTTGAACCTTATTTTTGACTGATCAGTTCTGAAACACTTTCTGTAGAAACTGCAAGTGGGCATTCCGAGCGCAAAGAGGCTTATAGTGGAAAAAGGAATATCTTCAAATAAAAACTACACAGAGGCATTCTGAGAAACTTCCTTCTGATCTGTGCATTCAACTAGCGTATTTGAACCTTACTTTTTTTTTTTTTTTTTTTTTTTTTGAGACGGAGTCTCGCTCTGTCGCCCAGGGTGGAGTGCAGTGGCGCAATCTCGGCTCACTGCAAGCTCCGCCTCCCGGGTTCACGCCATTCTCCTGCCTCAGCCTCCCGAGTAGCTGGGACTACAGCCGCCCGCCAGCACGCCTGGCTAATTTTTTGTATTTTTAGTAGAGACGGGGTTTCACCGTTTTAGCCAGGATGGTCTCGATCTCCTGACCTTGTGATTCACCCGCCTCGGCCTCCCAAAATGCTGGGATTACAGGCGTGAGCCAACGCGCCCGGCCCCTTACTTTTGATTGAGCAGTTCTGAAACACTCTTTCTGTAGAAACTGCAAGTGGACATTCGGAGAGCTAAGAGTCCAATAGTGGAAAAAGGGATATGTTCAAGTAAAAACTACATAGAAGTATTCTGTGAAACTCCTCTCTGATCTGTGCAGTCAACTAACACAGCAGAATCTTACTTTTGATTGGGCAGTTCTGAAACACTCTTTCTGTAGACACTGCAAGTGGACATTTGAAGCGCTAAGAGGCCTATACAGGAAAAAGGAATATCTTCAAATAAAAACAACACGGAAGCATTCTGTTAAACTTCTTTCTGATCTGTGAATCCAACTAACAGAGTTGAACCTTATTTTTGATTGAGCAGTTCTGAAACACTCTCTCTGTAGAAACCGCAAGTGGACAATCGGAGCGCTAAGAGTCCTATAGTGGAAAAAGTATATCTTCAAATAAAAACTACACAGAAGTATTCTGTGAAATTCCTTTCTGATCTGTGCAGTCAACTAACATAGCAGAATCTTACTTTTGAATGAGCAGTTCTGAAACACTCTTTCTGTAGGAACTGCATGTGGACATTAGGAGCGCAAAGAGGCCAATAGAGTAAAAAGGAATATCCTCAAATAAAAACTACACAGAAGCATTCTGTGAAACTTCTTTCTGATCTGTGCATTCAACTAACAGAGTTGAACCTTACTTTTCATTGAGGAGTTTTGAAACACTCTTTCTGTAGGAACTGCAAGTGGATATTCGGAGTGCAAAGAGGCCTATAGTGAAAAAGGATTATCTTCACATAAAAACTACACAGAAGCATTCTGTGAAACCACTTTCTCATCTGTGCAGTCAACTAACACAGCAGAATCTTACGTTTGAATGAGCAGTTCTCAAACACTCTTTCTGTAAGAACTGCAAGTGGACATTAGGAGCGCAAAGAGGCCTATAGAGGAAAAGGAAATATCCTCAAATAAAAACTACACAGGAGCATTCTGTGAAACTTCTTTCTGATCTGTGTATTCAACTAACAGAGTTGAACCTTACTTTTGATTGAGGAGTTTTGAAACACTCTTTTTGTAGAAACTGCAAGTGGATAGTTGGAGCGCTAGGAGGCCTATAGAGGAAAAAGTAATACCTTCAAATAAAAGTACACAGAAGCATTCGGTGAAACTTCTTTCTGATCTGTGCATTGAACTAACAGAGGTGAATCTTACTTTTTTTTGAGCAGTTCTGAAAGACTCTCTCTGTAGAAACTGCAAGTAGACATTCAGGGCGCTAAGAGGCCTAAAGTGGAAAAAGGAATATCTTCAAATAAAAACTACAGAGAAGCATTCTGTGAAACTACTTTCTGAACTGTGCATACAACTAACAGAGTTGAACCTTACTTTTCATTGAGGAGTTTTGTAACACTCTTTCTATAGAAAATGCAAGTGGATATTTGGAGCACTAAGATTCCTATAGTGGAAAATGTAATATCTTCAAATTGAAACTACACAGAAGCATTCCGTGAAACTTCTTTCTGATCTGTGCATTCAACTAACAGAGCTCAACCTTACTTTTGATTGAGCA
Organism: Nomascus leucogenys; assembly: GCF_006542625.1. Classification (NCBI taxonomy): domain Eukaryota; kingdom Metazoa; phylum Chordata; class Mammalia; order Primates; family Hylobatidae; genus Nomascus; species Nomascus leucogenys. The sequence goes on along the minus strand of NW_022097116.1, from coordinate 62,542 downwards.
GTTCTGAAACACTCTTTCGGTAGAAAGTGCAAGTGGACATTCTGAGCGCTAAGAAGCCTATAGTGGAACAAGGAATATCTTCAAATAAAAACTACACAGAAGCATTCTGTGAAACTTCTTTCTGATCTGTGTATTCAAATAACACAGTTGAATATTACTTTTCATTGAGGAGTTTTGAAACACTCTTTCTGTAGAAACTGGAAGTGGATATTTGTAGTGCTAAGAAGCTTATAGTGGACAAAGCTATATCTTCAAATAAAAACTACACAGAAGCATTCTGTGAAATTTCTTTCTGATCTTTGCATTCAACTAACAGAGTTGAACCTTACTTTTGATTGAGGAGTTCTGAAACACTCTTTCTGTAGAAACTGCAAGAGGACTTTTGAAGCGCTAATAGTCTTATAGTGTAAAAAGGAATATGTTGAAATAAAAACTACACAGAAGCATTCTGCGAAACTATTTTCTGATCTGTGCGTTCAACTAACAGAGTTGAACCTTACTTTTGATTGAGCAGTTCTGAAACACTCTTTCTATAGAAACTGCAAGTGGACATTCGGAGCGCTAAGAGGCCTATAGTGGAAAAAGGAATATCTTCAAATAAAAACTACACAGAAGCATTCTGTGAAACTGCTTTATGATCTGTGCATTCACTAACGGAGCAGAACATTACTTTGATTGAGCATTTCAGAAACACTCTTTCTATAGAAACTGCAAGTGGAAATTCGGAGCGCTAAGAGGCCTATGGAGGAAAAAGGAATATCTTCAAATAAAAACTACACAGAAGCATTCTGGGAAAGTTCTTTCTGATCCATGCGTTGAAGTAAGGGAGTAGAACCTTACTTTTGATTGAGGAGTTTTGAAACACTCTTTCTGTAGAAACTGCAAGTGGCTATTTTGAGCCCTAAGAGGCCTATAGTGGAAAAAGGAATATCTTCAAATAAAAACTACCCGGCAGGATTCTGTGAAACTACTTTCTGATCTCGGCATTCAACTAACACAGTTTAACATTACTTTTGATTGAGCAGCTTTGAAACCCTCTTTCTTGAGAAACAGCAAGTGGACAGTCGGAGCCCTTAGAGGCCTACACTGGAAAAAGGAATATCTTCAAATAAAAACTACACAGAAGCATTCTGTGAAACTTCTTTTATATCTCTGCATTCAACTAAGAGAGTTGAACCTTACGTTTGTTGGAGGAGTTCTGAAACACTCTTTTCTGTAGAAATTGCAAGTGGACATTCGGAGCCCAAAGAGGCCTACAGTGCACAAAGGAATATCTTCATATTAAAAATACACAGAAGCATTCTGTTCAACATCTTTCTGATCTGTTCATTCAACTAACACAGTTGAACATTACTTTTGATTGAGCAGATTTGAAACACTCTTTCTGTATGAACTGCAAGTGGACATTCGGAGCGCTAAGAGGAATATAGTGGAAAAAGGAATATCTTCAAATAAAACAACAAAGATGCATTCTGTGAAACTTCTTTCAGATCTGCGCATTCAATGAACAGATTTGAACATTACTTTTGTTTGAGCATTTCTGAAACACTCTTTCTGTAGAAAGTGCAAGTGGATATTCGGAGTGCTAAGAGGAAAATGGAGGAAAAAGGAACATCTTCAAATAAAAATACCACAGAAGCATTCTGGGAAGCATCTTTCTGATCTGTGCATTCAACTAAGAGAGTTGAACCTTACTTTTCCTTGAGGAGTTTTGAAACACTCTTTCTGTAGAAACTGCAAGTGGCTATTTGGAGCGCTAAGAGGCCTATAGTAGAAAAAGGAATATCTTCAAATAAAAACTACACGGAAGGATTCTGTGAAACTTCTTTCTGATCTGTGCATTGAACTAACCGAGCTGACCCTTACTTTTGATTGAGGAGTTCTGAAACACTCTTTCTGTAGAAACTGCAAGTGGACATTCGGAGCGCTAAGGGGCTTATAGAGGAAAAAGGAATATCTTCAAATAAAAACTACACAGAAGCATTCTGTGGAACAACTTTCTGATCTCTGCATTTACCTAACAGAGTTGAACCATACTTTTCACTGAGGAGTTTTGAAACACTCTTTCTGTAGAAACTGCAAGTGGATATTTATGGAGCACCAAGGGGCCTACAGTGGAAAAAGGAATATCTTCAAATAAAAACTACACAGAAGCATTCTGTGAAACTACTTTCTGATCAGTGCATTCAACTAACACAGTTGAACCTTACTTTTGGTTGAGCAGGTCTGAAACACTCTTTCTGTAGAAACTGCAAGTGGACATTCGGAGATCTAAGGGCCTAAGGGAAAAAGGAATATCTTCAAATAAAACTACACAGAACATTCGAACATTCTGATCGTGATACTAACAGTTACTTTTTGAAGGTTAAACTTTTCTGGAAATGCAAGTGAATTCGGAATCTAAAATAAAAAAAATATTCAAATAAAAATACACAGAAGCATTCTGTGAAACTACTTCTGATCAGTGCATTCAACTAACAGAGTTGAACCTTACTTTGAGCTGTCTGAGTCTTTCTGTAGAAACTGCAAGTGGACATTCGGAGCGATATGAGGCCTACAGTGGAAAAAGGAATATCTTCATATAAAAACTTCACAGAAGCATTCTGTGAAACTTCTTTCTGATCTGTGCTTTCAACTAACAGAGTTGAACCTTACTTTTGATTGAAGAGTTGTGAAGCACTCTTTCTGTAGAAACTGCAAGTGGACATTCGGAGGGCTAAGATGCCTATAGTGGAAAAAGGAATATCTTCAAATAAAAACTACACAGAAGCATTCTGTGAAACGTCTTTCTGATCTGTGCAGTCAAGTAACAGAGCTCAACCTTACTTTTGTTTGAGCAGTTCTGAAACGCTCTTTCGTAGGAACTGCAAGTGGACATTCAGAGCGCTAGGAGGCCTATAGTGGAAAAGGGAACATCTTCAAACAAAAACTACGAAGAAGCATTCTGTGGAACTTCTTTCTGATCTGTGCATTCAACTAAGAGAGTTGAACCTCACTTTTGATTGAGCAGATCTGAAACACTCTTTCTGTAGTAACTGCAAGTGGCCATTCGGAGCGCAAAGAGGCCTATAGTGGAAAAAGGAATATCTTCATATAAAAACTACACAGTAGAATTCTGTGAAACTTCTTCCTGATCTGTGCATTCATCTAACAGAGTTGAAGCTTACTTTTGTTGGAGGAGTTCTGAAACACTCTTTCTGTAGAAGCTGCAAGAGGACATTTGTAGCGCAAATAGGCCTACAGTGCAAAAAGGAATATCTTCAAATAAAAACTACACATAAGCTTTCGGAGCAACTACTTTCTGATGTGTGCATTCAACTAACAGAGTTGAACCGTACTTGTCATTGAGCAGCTCTGAAACACTCTTTCTGTAGAAATTGAAAGTGGACATTCGGAGCGCTAATGTGCCTAGAGTGTGAAAAAGAATATCTTTAAATAAAAACTACACAGAAGCATTCTGTGAAACTTCTTTCTGATCTGTGCATTCAGCTAACAGAGTTGAACCTTCCTTTTGATTGAATAGTTTTGAAACACTCTCTCTGTACAAACTGCAAGTGGATATTTCGACCACTAAGAGGCCTACAGTTGAAAAGGAATATGTTCAAGTAAAAACTACACAGAAGCATTCTTTGAAACTTCTTTTTGGTCTTTGTATTCATCTAACAGAGTTGAACCTTACTTTTGTTTGAGGAGTTCTGAAATACTCTTTTGTAGAAACTGCAAGTGGACATTCGGAGCGCTAATAGGCCTACATAAGAAAAAGGAATATCTTCAAATAAAAACTACACAGAAGCATTCTTTGAAACTTCTTTCTGATCTGTGCAGTCAACTAACAGAGCTGAACCTTATATTTGATGGAGCAGTTCAGAAACACTCTTTCTGTAGAAACTGCAAGAGGACATTCGGAGCCCTGAGGGGCCTATGGAGGAAAAAGGAATATCTTCAAATAAAAACTACACTGAAGCATTCTGGGAATCTTCTTTCTGATCTGTGCATTCAACTAACACAGATCAACCTTACTTTTGATGGAGGAGTTTTGAAACACTCTTTCTGTTTAAACTGCAAGTTGACTTTTGGAGCGCTATGAGGCCTGTAGAGGAAAAAGGTATATCTTCACATAAAAACTACACGGAAGTATTCTGTGAAACTTCTTTCTGATGTGTGCATTCAACTAACACAGTTGAACGTTACTTTTGATTGAGGAGTTTGAAAACAATCTTTCTGTAGAAACTGGATATTGATTTTCGGAGCGCTAAGAGGCCTATAGTGGAAAAAAGGAATATCTTCAAATGAAAACTACACAGAAGCATTCTGTGAAACTTCTTTCTGATCTGTGCATTCAACTAACAGAGTTGAACTTTACTTTTGATTGAGCAGTTCTGAAACTCTCTTTGTGTAGAAACTGCAAGTGGACATTCAGAGCGCTAAGAGGCCTATAGTCGAAAAAGGATTATCTTCAAATAAAAACTACACAGAAGCATTCTGAGAAACTGCTTTCTAATCTGTGCATTCAACTCACAGAGTTCAACCTTACTTTTCATTGAGCAGTTCTGAAACACTCTTTCTATAGAAAATGCAAGTGGACATTCGGAGCACTAAGAGGCCTATGGTGGAAAAAGAAATATCTTGAAATAAAAACTACATGAAATCACTCTGTGAAACTTCATTCTGATCTCTGCATTCAACTAACTGAGTTGAATCTCACTTTTGATTGAGCAGTTCTGAAACACTCTTTGTGTAGAAACTGCTAGTGGACATTAGGATAGCTAAGGGGCCTATAGTGGAAAAAGAAATAACTTCAAATAAAAACTACACAGAATCATTCTCTGAAACTACTTTCTGATCTGTGCATTCAACTAACAGAGTTGAACCTCACTTTTGATTGAGCAGTTTCTGAAACACTCTTTCTGTAGAAACTGCAAGTGGCCATTCGGAGCGCTAAGAGGCCTATAGTGGAAAAAGGAATATCATCAAATAAAAACTACACAGAAGAATTCTGTGAAACTTCTTTCTGATCTGAGCATTCAACTAACAGAGTTGAAGCTCACTTTTTATTTGAGGAGTTCTGAAACACTCTTTCTGTAGAAACTGCAAGTGGATATTTGGAGCCCAAAGAGGCCTACACTGCAAAAGGAATATCTTCAAATAAAACTACACAGAAGCCTTCTGTGCAACTTCTTTCTGATCTGTGCATTCAACAAACAGAGTTGAACTTACTTTTGATTGAGCAGCTCTGAAAACAGTCCCTCTCTGTAGAAACTGCAAGTAGAACATTCGGAGCGATAAGAGCCTATAGTGTAAAAAGGCATATCTCTAAATAAAATTACACAAAAGCATTCTGCGAAACTGCTTTCTAATCTGTGCATTCAACTAACGGAGTTGAACCTTACCTTTGATTGAGCAGTTCTGAAACACTCTTACTGTATAAACTGCAAGTGAACATTCGGAGCGCTAATTCGTCTATAGTGGAAAAGGAATATCTTAAAATAAAAACTACATGGAAGCATTCTGTGAAATTTCTTTCTGATCAGTGCATTCAACAAACAGAGTTGAACATTTCTTTTGATTGAGCAGTTCTGAAACACTCTTTCTGGAGAAACTGCAAGTGGACAGTCAGAGCACTAAGGGGCCTATACTGGAAAAAGGAATATCTTCAAATAAAACTACAATGAAGCAATCTGTGAAACTTCTTTGTTATCTGTGCATTGATCTAACAGAGTTGAACATTTCTTTTGTTTGAGCACTTCTGAAACACTCTTTCTGTAGAAACTGCAAGTGGACATTTGGAGTGCAAAGAGGCCTACTGTGCAAAAAGGACATCTTCAAATTAAAACTACACAGAAGCATTTTGCGAAACTAATTTCTTATCTGTGAATTCAGCTAACATAGTCGAAAATTTCTTTGATTGAGCAGTTCTGAAACACTCTTTCTGGAGAAACTGCAAGTGGACAGTCGAAGAGCTAAGAGGCCTATACTGGAAAAAGTAATATCTACAAATAAAAACCACACAGAAGCATTCTGTGAAACTTCTTTCTGATCTGTGCTTTCAACTAACGCAGTTGAACCTTACTTTTGTTGAGGAGTTCTGAAACACTCTTTCTGGAGAAACTGCAAGTGGATAGTCGAAGAGCTAACAGGCCTGTACTGGAAAAAGTAATATCTACAAATAAAAACCACACAGAAGCATTCTGTGAAACTTCTTTCTGTTCTGTGCATTCAAGTAACAGATTTGAACCTTACTTTTGATTGAGCAGTTCTGAAACACTCTCTCTGTAGAAACTGCAATTGGACATTTGGAGCGCAACGAGGTATACAGTGCAAAAAGGAATATGTTCAAATTAAAACTACACAGAATCATTCTGTGAAACTTCTTTCTTATCTGTGCATTCAACTAAGAGAGTTGAACCCTACTTTTGATTGAGCATCTTTGAAACACGCTTTCTGTAGAAACTGCAAGTGGACATTTGGAGCGCTTAGAAGTCTATAGGGGAAAAGAAATATACTCAATAAAAACTACACAGATGCATTCTGGGAAACTTTTTTCTGATCTGTGCATTCAACAGTGTTGAAATTTACTTTTGATTGAGCAGTTCTGAAACCCTGTTTCTGTAGAAACTGCAAGTGGACATTCGGAGGGTTAAGGTGCCTATAGTGTAAAAAGGAATATCTAAATAAAACTACACAAAGCATTCTGCGAACTGCTTTCTAATCTGTACATTCCACTAACAGAGTTGAACCTTACTTTTGATTGAGCAGTTCTGAAACACTCTTTCTGTAGAAACTGCAACTTCACATTCGGAGCGCTAGAGGTCTATAGTGGAATAAGGAATACCTTCAAATAAAACTACACAGAAGCATTCTGCGAAACTTCTTTCTCATCAGTGCATTCAACAAACAGAGTTGATCTTTACTTTTGATTCAGCAGTTCTGAAACACTCTTTCTGGAAAAACTGCAAGTGGACAGTCAGAGCGCTAAGAGGCCTTTACTGGAAAAGAAACATCTTCAAATAAAAACTGCAATGAAGCAATCTGTGAAACTTCTTTGTGATCTGTGCATTCAACTGACAGAGTTGAACCTTATTTTTGACTGATCAGTTCTGAAAACACTTTCTGTAGAAACTGCAAGTGGGCATTCCGAGCGCAAAGAGGCTTATAGTGGAAAAAGGAATATCTTCAAATAAAAACTACACAGAGGCATTCTGAGAAACTTCCTTCTGATCTGTGCATTCAACTAGCGTATTTGAACCTTACTTTTTTTTTTTTTTTTTTTTTTTTTTTGAGACGGAGTCTCGCTCTGTCGCCCAGGGTGGAGTGCAGTGGCGCAATCTCGGCTCACTGCAAGCTCCGCCTCCCGGGTTCACGCCATTCTCCTGCCTCAGCCTCCCGAGTAGCTGGGACTACAGCCGCCCGCCACCACGCCTGGCTAATTTTTTGTATTTTTAGTAGAGACGGGGTTTCACCGTTTTAGCCAGGATGGTCTCGATCTCCTGACCTTGTGATTCACCCGCCTCGGCCTCCCAAAATGCTGGGATTACAGGCGTGAGCCAACGCGCCCGGCCCCTTACTTTTGATTGAGCAGTTCTGAAACACTCTTTCTGTAGAAACTGCAAGTGGACATTCGGAGAGCTAAGAGTCCAATAGTGGAAAAAGGGATATGTTCAAGTAAAAACTACATAGAAGTATTCTGTGAAACTCCTCTCTGATCTGTGCAGTCAACTAACACAGCAGAATCTTACTTTTGATTGGGCAGTTCTGAAACACTCTTTCTGTAGACACTGCAAGTGGACATTTGAAGCGCTAAGAGGCCTATACAGGAAAAGGAATATCTTCAAATAAAAACAACACGGAAGCATTCTGTTAAACTTCTTTCTGATCTGTGAATCCAACTAACAGAGTTGAACCTTATTTTTGATTGAGCAGTTCTGAAACACTCCTCTGTAGAAACCGCAAGTGGACAATCGGAGCGCTAAGAGTCCTATAGTGGAAAAAGATATCTTCAAATAAAAACTACACAGAAGCATTCTGTGAAATTCCTTCTGATCTGTGCAGTCAACTAACATAGCAGAATCTTACTTTTGAATGAGCAGTTCTGAAACACTCTTTCTGTAGGAACTGCATGTGGACATTAGGAGCGCAAAGAGGCCAATAGAGTAAAAAGGAATATCCTCAAATAAAAACTACACAGAAGCATTCTGTGAAACTTCTTTCTGATCTGTGCATTCAACTAACAGAGTTGAACCTTACTTTTCATTGAGGAGTTTTGAAACACTCTTTCTGTAGGAACTGCAAGTGGATATTCGGAGTGCAAAGAGGCCTATAGTGAAAAAAGGATTATCTTCACATAAAAACTACACAGAAGCATTCTGTGAAACCACTTTCTCATCTGTGCAGTCAACTAACACGCAGAATCTTACGTTTGAATGAGCAGTTCTCAAACACTCTTTCTGTATGAACTGCATGTGGACATTAGGAGCGCAAAGAGGCCTATAGAGGAAAAGGTAATATCCTCAAATAAAAACTACACAGGAGCATTCTGTGAAACTTCTTTCTGATCTGTGTATTCAACTAACAGAGTTGAACCTTACTTTTGATTGAGGAGTTTTGAAACACTCTTTTTGTAGAAACTGCAAGTGGAATAGTTGGAGCGCTAGGAGGCCCTATAGAGGAAAAAGTAATACCTTCAAATAAAAAGTACACAGAAGCATTCGGTGAAACTTCTTTCTGATCTGTGCATTGAACTAACAGAGGTGAATCTTACTTTTTTTTGAGCAGTTCTGAAAGACTCTCTCTGTAGAAACTGCAAGTAGACATTCAGGGCGCTAAGAGGCCTAAAGTGGAAAAAGGAATATCTTCAAATAAAAACTACAGAGAAGCATTCTGTGAAACTACTTTCTGAACTGTGCATACAACTACAGAGTTGAACCTTACTTTTCATTGAGGAGTTTTGTAACACTCTTTCTATAGAAATGCAAGTGGATATTTGGAGCACTAAGATTCCTAGAGTGGGAAAACGAATAACTTCAAATTGAAACTACACAGAGCATTCCGTGAAACTTCTTTCTGATCTGTGCATTCAACTAACAGAGCTCAACTTACTTTGATTGAGCAGTTCTGAAACACTCTTTCGGTAGAAGTGCAAGTGGACATTCTGAGCGCTAAGAAGCTATAGTGGAACAAGGAATATCTTCAAATAAAAACTACACAGAAGCATTCTGTGAAACTTCTTTCTGATCTGTGTATTCAAATAACACAGTTGAATATTACTTTTCATTGAGGAGTTTTGAAACACTCTTTCTGTAGAAACTGGAAGTGGATATTTGTAGTGCTAAGAAGCTTATAGTGGACAAAGCTATATCTTCAAATAAAAACTACACAGAAGCATTCTGTGAAATTTCTTTCTGATCTTTGCATTCAACTAACAGAGTTGAACCTTACTTTTGATTGAGGAGTTCTGAAACACTCTTTCTGTAGAAACTGCAAGAGGACTTTTGAAGCGCTAATAGTCTTATAGTGTAAAAAGGAATATGTTGAAATAAAAACTACACAGAAGCATTCTGCGAAACTATTTTCTGATCTGTGCGTTCAACTAACAGAGTTGAACCTTACTTTTGATTGAGCAGTTCTGAAACACTCTTTCTATAGAAACTGCAAGTGGACATTCGGAGCGCTAAGAGGCCTATGGTGGAAAAAGGAATATCTTCAAATAAAAACTACACAGAAGCATTCTGTGAAACTTCTTTATGATCTGTGCATTCAACTAACGGAGCAGAACATTACTTTTGATTGAGCATTTCAGAAACACTCTTTCTATAGAAACTGCAAGTGGAAATTCGGAGCGCTAAGAGGCCTATGGAGGAAAAGGAATATCTTCAGATAAAAACTACACAGAAGCATTCTGGGAAAGTTCTTTCTGATCCATGCGTTGAAGTAAGGGAGTAGAACCTTACTTTTGATTGAGGAGTTTTGAAACACTCTTTCTGTAGAAACTGCAAGTGGCTATTTTGAGCCCTAAGAGGCCTATAGTGGAAAAAGGAATATCTTCAAATAAAAACTACCCGGCAGGATTCTGTGAAACTACTTTCTGATCTCGGCATTCAACTAACACAGTTTAACATTACTTTTGATTGAGCAGCTTTGAAACCCTCTTTCTTGAGAAACAGCAAGTGGACAGTCGGAGCCCTTAGAGGCCTACACTGGAAAAAGGAATATCTTCAAATAAAAACTACACAGAAGCATTCTGTGAAACTTCTTTTATATCTCTGCATTCAACTAAGAGAGTTGAACCTTACGTTTGTTTGAGGAGTTCTGAAACACTCTTTCTGTAGAAATTGCAAGTGGACATTCGGAGCCCAAAGAGGCCTACAGTGCACAAAGGAATATCTTCATATTAAAAATACACAGAAGCATTCTGTTCAACATCTTTCTGATCTGTTCATTCAACTAACACAGTTGAACATTACTTTTGATTGAGCAGATTTGAAACACTCTTTCTGTATGAACTGCAAGTGGACATTCGGAGCGCTAAGAGGAATATAGTGGAAAAAGGAATATCTTCAAATAAAAACAACAAAGATGCATTCTGTGAAACTTCTTTCAGATCTGCGCATTCAATGAACAGATTTGAACATTACTTTTGTTTGAGCATTTCTGAAACACTCTTTCTGTAGAAAGTGCAAGTGGATATTCGGAGTGCTAAGAGGAAAATGGAGGAAAAAGGAACATCTTCAAATAAAAATACCACAGAAGCATTCTGGGAAGCATCTTTCTGATCTGTGCATTCAACTAAGAGAGTTGAACCTTACTTTTCCTTGAGGAGTTTTTGAAACACTCTTTCTGTAGAAACTGCAAGTGGCTATTTGGAGCGCTAAGAGGCCTATAGTAGAAAAAGGAATATCTTCAAATAAAAACTACACGGAAGGATTCTGTGAAACTTCTTTCTGATCTGTGCATTGAACTAACCGAGCTGACCCTTACTTTTGATTGAGGAGTTCTGAAACACTCTTTCTGTAGAAACTGCAAGTGGACATTCGGAGCGCTAAGGGGCTTATAGAGGAAAAAGGAATATCTTCAAATAAAAACTACACAGAAGCATTCTGTGGAAACAACTTTCTGATCTCTGCATTACCTAACAGAGTTGAACCATACTTTTCACTGAGGAGTTTTGAAACACTCTTTCTGTAGAAACTGCAAGTGGATATTTATGGAGCACCAAGGGGCCTACAGTGGAAAAGGAATATCTTCAAATAAAACTACACAGAAGCATTCTGTGAAACTACTTTCTGATCACTGCATTCAACTAACACAGTGAACCTTACTTTTGTTGAGCAGGTCTGAAACACCTTTCTGTAGAAACTGCAAGTGGAATTCGGAGATCTAAGAGGCCTATTGAGGAAAAAGGAATATCTTCAAATAAAAACTACACAGAAGCATTCTGTGAAACTACTTTCTGATCAGTGCATTCAACAACACAGTTGAACCTTACTTTTGGTTGAGCAGGTCTGAAACACTCTTTCTGTAGAAACTGCAAGTGGACATTCGGAGATCTAAGAGGCCTATTGAGGAAAAAGGAATATCTTCAAATAAAAACTACACAGAAGCATTCTGTGAAACTACTTTCTGATCAGTGCATTCAACTAACAGAGTTGAACCTTACTTTGAGCTGTTCTGAGTCTTTCTGTAGAAACTGCAAGTGGACATTCGGAGCGATATGAGGCCTACAGTGGAAAAAGGAATATCTTCATATAAAAACTTCACAGAAGCATTCTGTGAAACTTCTTTCTGATCTGTGCTTTCAACTAACAGAGTTGAACCTTACTTTTGATTGAAGAGTTGTGAAGCACTCTTTCTGTAGAAACTGCAAGTGGACATTCGGAGGGCTAAGATGCCTATAGTGGAAAAAGGAATATCTTCAATAAAAACTACACAGAAGCATTCTGTGAAACGTCTTTCTGATCTGTGCAGTCAAGTAACAGAGCTCAACCTTACTTTTGTTTGAGCAGTTCTGAAACGCTCTTTCGTAGGAACTGCAAGTGGACATTCAGAGCGCTAGGAGCCTATAGTGGAAAAGGGAACATCTTCAAACAAAAAACTACGAAGAAGCATTCTGTGGAACTTCTTTCTGATCTGTGCATTCAACTAAGAGAGTTGAACCTCACTTTTGATTGAGCAGATCTGAAACACTCTTTCTGTAGTAACTGCAAGTGGCCATTCGGAGCGCAAAGAGGCCTATAGTGGAAAAAGGAATATCTTCATATAAAAACTACACAGTAGAATTCTGTGAAACTTCTTCCTGATCTGTGCATTCATCTAACAGAGTTGAAGCTTACTTTTGTTGGAGGAGTTCTGAAACACTCTTTCTGTAGAAGCTGCAAGAGGACAATTTGTAGCGCAAATAGGCCTACAGTGCAAAAAGGAATATCTTCAAATAAAAACTACACATAAGCTTTCGGAGCAACTACTTTCTGAATGTGTGCAATTCAACTAACAGAGTTGAACCGTACTTGTCATTGAGCAGCTCTGAAACACTCTTTCTGTAGAAATTGAAAAGTGGACATTCGGAGCGCTAATGTGCCTAGAGTGTGAAAAAGAATATCTTTAAATAAAACTAACACAGAGCATTCTGTGAAACTTCTTTCTGATCTGTGCATTCAGCTAACAGAGTTGAACCTTCCCTTTTGATTGAATAGTTTTGAAACACTCTCTTGTACAAACTGCAAGTGGATATTTCGACCACTAAGAGGCCTACAGTTGAAAAAGGAATATGTTCAAGTAAAAACTACACAGAAGCATTCTTTGAAACTTCTTTTTGGTCTTTGTATTCATCTAACAGAGTTGAACCTTACTTTTGTTTGAGGAGTTCTGAATACTCTTTTTGTAGAAACTGCAATGGACATTCGGAGCGCTAATAGCCTACATAAGAAAAGGAATATCTTCAAATAAAAACTACACAGAGCATTCTTTGAAACTTCTTTCTGATCTGTGCAGTCAACTAACAGAGCTGAACCTTATATTTGATGGAGCAGTTCAGAACACTCTTTCCTGTAGAAACTGCAAGAGGACATTCGGAGCCCTGAGGGGCCTATGGAGGAAAAAGGAATATCTTCAAATAAAACTACACTGAAGCATTCTGGAATCTTCTTCTGATCTGTGCATTCAACTAACACAGATCAACCTTACTTTTGATGGAGGAGTTTGAAACACTCTTTCTGTTTAAACTGCAAGTTGACTTTTGGAGCGCTATGAGCCTGTAGAGGAAAAGGTATATCTTCACATAAAAACTACACGGAAGTATTCTGTGAAACTTCTTTCTGATGTGTGCATTCAACTAACACAGTTGAACGTTACTTTTGATTGAGAGTTTGAAAACAATCTTTCTGTAGAAACTGGATATTGATTTTCGGAGCGCTAAGAGGCCTATAGTGGAAAAGGAAAATATCTTCAAATGAAAAACTACACAGAAGCATTCTGTGAACTTCTTTCTGATCTGTGCATTCAAACTCAGAGTTGAACTTTACTTTTGATTGAGCAGTTTCTGAAACTCTCTTTGTGTAGAAACTGCAAGTGGACATTCAGAGCGCTAAGAGGCCTATAGTCGAAAAAGGATTATCTTCAAATAAAAACTACACAGAAGCTTCTGAGAAACTGCTTTCTAAATCTGTGCATTCAACTCACAGAGTTCAACCTTACTTTTCATTGAGCAGTTCTGAAACACTCTTTCTATAGAAAATGCAAGTGGACATTCGGAGGCAACTAAGAGGCCTTATGGTGGAAAAAGAAATATCTTGAAATAAAAACATACATGAATCACTCTGTGAAATTCATTCTGATCTCTGCATTCCACTAACTGAGTTGAATCTCACTTTTGATTGAGCCAGTTCTGAAACACTCTTTGTGTAGAAACTGCTAGTGGACATTAGAATAGCTAAGGGGCCTATAGTGGGAAAAAGAAATAACTTCAAATAAAAACTAACACAGAATCATTCTCTGAAACTACTTTCTGATCTGTGCATTCAACTAACAGAGTTGAACCTCACTTTTGATTGAGCAGTTCTGAAACACTCTTTCCTGTAGAAACTGCAAGTGGCCATTCGGGCGCTAGAGGCCTATAGTGGAAAAAGGAATATCATCAAATAAAACTACACAGAAGAATTCTGTGAAACTTCTTTCTGATCTGAGCATTCACTAACAGAGTTGAAAGCTCACTTTTTATTTGAGGAGTTCTGAAACACTCTTTCTGTAGAAACTGCAAGTGGATATTTGGAGCCCAAAGAGGCCTACACTGCAAAAGGAATATCTTCAAATAAAACTACACAGAAGCCTTCTGTGCAACTTCTTTCTGATCTGTGCATTCACAAACAGTTGAACATTACTTTTGATTGAGCAGCTCTGAACAGTCTCTCTGTAGAAACTGCAAGTAGACATTCGGAGCGCTAGAGGCCTATAGTGTAAAAAGGCATATCTCTAAATGAAAAATTACACAAAAGCATTCTGCGAAACTGCTTTCTATCTGTGCATTCAACTAACGGAGTTGAAACCTTAACCTTTGATTGAGCAGTTCTGAAACACTCTTCCTGTATAAACTCAAGTGAACATTCGGAGCGCTAATTCGTCTATAGTGGAAAAAGGAATTTCTTAAAATAAAACTACATGGAAGCATTCTGTGAAATTTCTTTCTGATCAGTGCATTCAACAAACAGAGTTGAACATTTCCTTTTGATTGAGCAGTTCTGGAAACACTCTTTCTGGAGAACTGCAAGTGGACAGTCCAGACGCACTAAGGGGCCTATACTGGAAAAGGAATATCTTCAAATAAAAACTACAATGGAAGCAATCTGGAAACTTCTTTGTTAATCTGTGCAATTGATCTAACAGAGTTGAACATTTCTTTCTGTTTGAGCACTTCTGAAACACTCTTTCTGTAGAAACTGCCAAGTGGACATTTGGAGTGCAAAGAGGCCTACTGTGCAAAAAGGAACATCTTCAAATTAAAACTACACAGAAGCATTTTGCGAAACTAATTTCTTATCTGTGAATTCAGCTAACATAGTCGAAAATTCTTTTGATGAGCAGTTCTGAAACACTCTTTCTGAGAAACTGCAAGTGGACAGTCGAAGAGCTAAGAGGCCTAATACTGGAAAAAGTAATATCCTACAAAAATAAAACCACACAGAAGCATTCTGTGAAAACTTCCTTTCTGATCTGTGCTTTCAACTAACGCAGTTGAAACCTTACTTTTGTTGAGGAGTTCTGAAACACTCTTTCTGGAGAAACTGCAAGTGGATAGTCGAAGAGCTAACAGGCCTGTTACTGGAAAAGTAATATCTACAATACAAACACACACAGAAGCATTCTGTGAAAACTTCTTTCTGTTCTGTGCATTCAAGTAACAGATTTGAACCTTACTTTTGATTGAGCAGTTCTGAAACACTCTCTCTGTAGAACTGCAATTGGACTTTGGAGCGCAAACGAGGTATATCAGTGCAAAAAGGAATATGTTCAATTTAAAACTACCACAGAATCATTCTGTGAAACTTCTTTCTTATCTGTGCATTCAACTAAGAGAGTTGAACCCCTACTTTTGATTGAGCATCTTTGAACCACGCTTTCATGTAGAAACTGCAAGTGGACATTTTGGAGCGCTTAGAAGTCTATAGGGGAAAAAGAAATATACTCAAATAAAAATACACAGATGCAATTCTGGGAAACTTTTTTCTGATCTGTGCATTCAACAGTGTTGAAATTTGACTTTTGAATTGAGCAAGTTCTGAAACCCTGTTTCTGTAGAAACTGCAAGTGGGACATTCGGAGGGTTAAGGTGCCTATAGTGTAAAAAGGAATATCTAAATAAAACTACAAAAGCATTCTGCGAACTGCTTTCTATCTGTACATTCCACTAACAGAGTTGAACCTTACTTTTGATGAGCAGTTCTGAAACACTTTCTGTAGAAACTGCAAGTGGGCATTCCGAGCGCAAAGAGGCTTATAGTGGAAAAAGGAATATCTTCAAATAAAAACTACACAGAGGCATTCTGAGAAACTTCTTTCTGATCTGTGCATTCAACTAGCGTATTTGAACCTTACTTTTTTTTTTTTTTTTTTTTTTTTGAGACGGAGTCTCGCTCTGTCGCCCAGGGTGGAGTGCAGTGGCGCAATCTCGGCTCACTGCAAGCTCCGCCTCCCGGGTTCACGCCATTCTCCTGCCTCAGCCTCCCGAGTAGCTGGGACTACAGCCGCCCGCCACCACGCCTGGCTAATTTTTTGTATTTTTAGTAGAGACGGGGTTTCACCGTTTTAGCCAGGATGGTCTCGATCTCCTGACCTTGTGATTCACCCGCCTCGGCCTCCCAAAATGCTGGGATTACAGGCGTGAGCCAACGCGCCCGGCCCCCTTACTTTTGATTGAGCAGTTCTGAAACACTCTTTCTGTAGAAACTGCAAGTGGACATTCGGAGAGCTAAGAGTCCAATAGTGGAAAAAGGGATATGTTCAAGTAAAAACTACATAGAAGTATTCTGTGAAACTCCTCTCTGATCTGTGCAGTCAACTAACACAGCAGAATCTTACTTTTGATTGGGCAGTTCTGAAACACTCTTTCTGTAGACACTGCAAGTGGACATTTGAAGCGCTAAGAGGCCTATACAGGAAAAAATATCTTCAAATAAAAACAACACGGAAGCATTCTGTTAAACTTCTTTCTGATCTGTGAATCCAACTAACAGAGTTGAACCTTATTTTTGATTGAGCAGTTCTGAAACACTCTCTCTGTAGAAACCGCAAGTGGACAATCGGAGCGCTAAGAGTCCTATAGTGGAAAAAGTTATATCTTCAAATAAAAACTACACAGAAGCATTCTGTGAAATTCCTTTCTGATCTGTGCAGTCAACTAACATAGCAGAATCTTACTTTTGAATGAGCAGTTCTGAAACACTCTTTCTGTAGGAACTGCATGTGGACATTAGGAGCGCAAAGAGGCCAATAGAGTAAAAAGGAATATCCTCAAATAAAAACTACACAGAAGCATTCTGTGAAACTTCTTTCTGATCTGTGCATTCAACTAACAGAGTTGAACCTTACTTTTCATTGAGGAGTTTTGAAACACTCTTTCTGTAGGAACTGCAAGTGGATATTCGGAGTGCAAAGAGGCCTATAGTGAAAAAAGGATTATCTTCACATAAAAACTACACAGAAGCATTCTGTGAAACCACTTTCTCATCTGTGCAGTCAACTAACACAGCAGAATCTTACGTTTGAATGAGCAGTTCTCAAACACTCTTTCTGTAAGAACTGCAAGTGGACATTAGGAGCGCAAAGAGGCCTATAGAGGAAAAGGAAATATCCTCAAATAAAAACTACACAGGAGCATTCTGTGAAACTTCTTTCTGATCTGTGTATTCAACTAACAGAGTTGAACCTTACTTTTGATTGAGGAGTTTTGAAACACTCTTTTTGTAGAAACTGCAAGTGGATAGTTGGAGCGCTAGGAGGCCTATAGAGGAAAAAGTAATACCTTCAAATAAAAAGTACACAGAAGCATTCGGTGAAACTTCTTTCTGATCTGTGCATTGAACTAACAGAGGTGAATCTTACTTTTTTTTGAGCAGTTCTGAAAGACTCTCTCTGTAGAAACTGCAAGTAGACATTCAGGGCGCTAAGAGGCCTAAAGTGGAAAAAGGAATATCTTCAAATAAAAACTACAGAGAAGCATTCTGTGAAACTACTTTGAACTGTGCATACAACTAACAGAGTTGAACCTTACTTTTCATTGAGGAGTTTTGTAACACTCTTTCTATAGAAAATGCAAGTGGATATTTGGAGCACTAAGATTCCTAGAGTGGGAAAACGAATAACTTCAAATTGAAACTACACAGAAGCATTCCGTGAAACTTCTTTCTGATCTGTGCATTCAACTAACAGAGCTCAACCTTACTTTTGATTGAGCAGTCTGAAACACTCTTTCGGTAGAAAGTGCAAGTGGACATTCTGAGCGCTAAGAAGCCTATAGTGGAACAAGGAATATCTTCAAATAAAAACTACACAGAAGCATTCTGTGAAACTTCTTTCTGATCTGTGTATTCAAATAACACAGTTGAATATTACTTTTCATTGAGGAGTTTTGAAACACTCTTTCTGTAGAAACTGAAGTGGATATTTTAGTGCTAAGAAGCTTATAGTGGACAAAGCTATATCTTCAAATAAAAACTACACAGAAGCATTCTGTGAAATTCTTTCTGATCTTTGCATTCAACTAACAGAGTTGAACCTTACTTTTGATTGAGGAGTTCTGAAACACTCTTTCTGTAGAAACTGCAAAGGACTTTTGAAGCGCTAATAGTCTTATAGTGTAAAAAGGAATATGTTGAAATAAAAACTACACAGAAGCATTCTGCGAAACTATTTTCTGATCTGTGCGTTCAACTAACAGAGTTGAACCTTACTTTTGATTGAGCAGTTCTGAAACACTCTTTCTATAGAAACTGCAAGTGGATATTCGGAGCGCTAAGAGGCCTATGGTGGAAAAAGGAATATCTTCAAATAAAAACTACACAGAAGCATTCTGTGAAACTGCTTTATGATCTGTGCATTCAACTAACGGAGCAGAACATTACTTTTGATTGAGCATTTCAGAAACACTCTTTCTATAGAAACTGCAAGTGGATATTAGGAGCGCTAAGAGGCCTATGGAGGAAAAAGGAATATCTTCAGATAAAAACTACACAGAAGCATTCTGGGAAAGTTCTTTCTGATCCATGCGTTGAAGCTAAGGAGTAGAACCTTACTTTTGATTGAGGAGTTTGAAACACTCTTTCTGTAGAAACTGCAAGTGGCTATTTTGAGCCTAAGAGGCCTATAGTGAAAAAGGAATATCTTCAAATAAAAACTACCCGGCAGGATTCTGTGAAACTACTTTCTGATCTCGGCATTCAACTAACACAGTTAACATTACTTTTGATTGAGCAGCTTTGAAACCCTCTTTCTTGAGAAACAGCAAGTGGACAGTCGGAGCCCTTAGAGGCCTACACTGGAAAAAGGAATATCTTCAAATAAAAACTACACAGAAGCATTCTGTGAAACTCTTTTATATCTCTGCATTCAACTAAGAGAGTTGAACTTACGTTTGTTGGAGAGTTCTGAAACACTCTTTCTGTAGAAATTGCAAGTGGACATTCGGAGCCCAAAGAGGCCTACAGTGCAAAAGGAATATCTTCATATAAAACTACACAGAAGCATTCTGTCAACATCTTTCTGATCTGTTCATTCAACTAACACAGTTGAACATTACTTTTGATTGAGGCAGTTTGAAACACTCTTTCTGTATGAACTGCAAGTGGACATTCGGAGCGCTAAGAGGAATATAGTGGAAAAAGGAATATCTTCAAATAAAAACAACAAAGATGCATTCTGTGAAACTTCTTTCAGATCTCTGCATTCAACTAACACATTTGAACATTACTTTTGTTTGAGCATTTCTGAAACACTCTTTCTGTAGAAAGTGCAAGTGGATATTCGGAGTGCTAAGAGGAAATGGAGGAAAAAGGAACATCTTCAAATAAAAATACCACAGAAGCATTCTGGGAAGCATCTTTCTGATCTGTGCATTCAACTAAGAGAGTTGAACCTTACTTTTGATTGAGGAGTTTTGAAACACTCTTTCTGTAGAAACTGCAAGTGGCTATTTGGAGCGCTAAGAGGCCTATAGTAGAAAAAGGAATATCTTCAAATAAAAACTACACAGAAGGATTCTGTGAAACTTCTTTCTGATCTGTGCATTGAAACTGAATTGATTGAGGAGTTCTGAAACACTCTTTCTGTAGAAACTGCAAGTGGACATTCGGAGCGCTAAGGGCTTATAGAGGAAAAAGGAATATCTTCAAATAAAAACTACACAGAAGCATTCTGTGGAACAACTTTCTGATCTCTGCATTACCTAACAGAGTTGAACCATACTTTTCACTGAGGAGTTTTGAAACACTCTTTCTGTAGAAACTGCAAGTGGATATTTATGGAGCACCAAGGGGCCTACAGTGGAAAAAGGAATATCTTCAAATAAAAACTACACAGAAGCATTCTGTGAAACTACTTTCTGATCACTGCATTCAACTAACACAGTTGAACCTTACTTTTGGTTGAGCAGGTCTGAAACACTCTTTCTGTAGAAACTGCAAGTGGACATTGGAGATCAAGGCCTATTGAAAAAGGAATATCTTCAAATAAAAACTACACAGAAGCATTCTGTGAAACTACTTTCTGATCAGTGCATTCAACTAACACAGTTGAACCTTACTTTTGGTTGAGCAGGTCTGAAACACTCTTTCTGTAGAAACTGCAAGTGGACATTCGGAGATCTAAGAGGCCTATTGAGGAAAAAGGAATATCTTCAAATAAAAACTACACAGAAGCATTCTGTGAAACTACTTTCTGATCAGTGCATTCAACTAACAGAGTTGAACCTTACTTTGAGCTGTTCTGAGTCTTTCTGTAGAAACTGCAAGTGGACATTCGGAGCGATATGAGGCCTACAGTGGAAAAAGGAATATCTTCATATAAAAACTTCACAGAAGCATTCTGTGAAACTTCTTTCTGATCTGTGCTTTCAACTAACAGAGTTGAACCTTACTTTTGATTGAAGAGTTGTGAAGCACTCTTTCTGTAGAAACTGCAAGTGGACATTCGGAGGGCTAAGATGCCTATAGTGGAAAAA
Organism: Nomascus leucogenys; assembly: GCF_006542625.1. Taxonomy (NCBI): domain Eukaryota; kingdom Metazoa; phylum Chordata; class Mammalia; order Primates; family Hylobatidae; genus Nomascus; species Nomascus leucogenys. Next base: position 41,844 of record NW_022097116.1, on the reverse strand, counting down.
GGAATATCTTCAAATAAAAACTACACAGAAGCATTCTGTGAAACGTCTTTCTGATCTGTGCAGTCAAGTAACAGAGCTCAACCTTACTTTTGTTTGAGCAGTTCTGAAACGCTCTTTCGTAGGAACTGCAAGTGGACATTCAGAGCGCTAGGAGGCCTATAGTGGAAAAGGGAACATCTTCAAACAAAAACTACGAAGAAGCATTCTGTGGAACTTCTTTCTGATCTGTGCATTCAACTAAGAGAGTTGAACCTCACTTTTGATTGAGCAGATCTGAAACACTCTTTCTGTAGTAACTGCAAGTGGCCATTCGGAGCGCAAAGAGGCCTATAGTGGAAAAAGGAATATCTTCATATAAAAACTACACAGTAGAATTCTGTGAAACTTCTTCCTGATCTGTGCATTCATCTAACAGAGTTGAAGCTTACTTTTGTTGGAGGAGTTCTGAAACACTCTTTCTGTAGAAGCTGCAAGAGGACATTTGTAGCGCAAATAGGCCTACAGTGCAAAAAGGAATATCTTCAAATAAAAACTACACATAAGCTTTCGGAGCAACTACTTTCTGATGTGTGCATTCAACTAACAGAGTTGAACCGTACTTGTCATTGAGCAGCTCTGAAACACTCTTTCTGTAGAAATTGAAAGTGGACATTCGGAGCGCTAATGTGCCTAGAGTGTGAAAAAGAATATCTTTAAATAAAAACTACACAGAAGCATTCTGTGAAACTTCTTTCTGATCTGTGCATTCAGCTAACAGAGTTGAACCTTCCTTTTGATTGAATAGTTTTGAAACACTCTCTCTGTACAAACTGCAAGTGGATATTTCGACCACTAAGAGGCCTACAGTTGAAAAAGGAATATGTTCAAGTAAAAACTACACAGAAGCATTCTTTGAAACTTCTTTTTGGTCTTTGTATTCATCTAACAGAGTTGAACCTTACTTTTGTTTGAGGAGTTCTGAAATACTCTTTTTGTAGAAACTGCAAGTGGACATTCGGAGCGCTAATAGGCCTACATAAGAAAAAGGAATATCTTCAAATAAAAACTACACAGAAGCATTCTTTGAAACTTCTTTCTGATCTGTGCAGTCAACTAACAGAGCTGAACCTTATATTTGATGGAGCAGTTCAGAAACACTCTTTCTGTAGAAACTGCAAGAGGACATTCGGAGCCCTGAGGGGCCTATGGAGGAAAAAGGAATATCTTCAAATAAAAACTACACTGAAGCATTCTGGGAATCTTCTTTCTGATCTGTGCATTCAACTAACACAGATCAACCTTACTTTTGATGGAGGAGTTTTGAAACACTCTTTCTGTTTAAACTGCAAGTTGACTTTTGGAGCGCTATGAGGCCTGTAGAGGAAAAAGGTATATCTTCACATAAAAACTACACGGAAGTATTCTGTGAAACTTCTTTCTGATGTGTGCATTCAACTAACACAGTTGAACGTTACTTTTGATTGAGGAGTTTGAAAACAATCTTTCTGTAGAAACTGGATATTGATTTTCGGAGCGCTAAGAGGCCTATAGTGGAAAAAAGGAATATCTTCAAATGAAAACTACACAGAAGCATTCTGTGAAACTTCTTTCTGATCTGTGCATTCAACTAACAGAGTTGAACTTTACTTTTGATTGAGCAGTTCTGAAACTCTCTTTGTGTAGAAACTGCAAGTGGACATTCAGAGCGCTAAGAGGCCTATAGTCGAAAAAGGATTATCTTCAAATAAAAACTACACAGAAGCATTCTGAGAAACTGCTTTCTAATCTGTGCATTCAACTCACAGAGTTCAACCTTACTTTTCATTGAGCAGTTCTGAAACACTCTTTCTATAGAAAATGCAAGTGGACATTCGGAGCACTAAGAGGCCTATGGTGGAAAAAGAAATATCTTGAAATAAAAACTACATGAAATCACTCTGTGAAACTTCATTCTGATCTCTGCATTCCACTAACTGAGTTGAATCTCACTTTTGATTGAGCAGTTCTGAAACACTCTTTGTGTAGAAACTGCTAGTGGACATTAGGATAGCTAAGGGGCCTATAGTGGAAAAAGAAATTCAAATAAAAACTACACAGAATCATTCTCTGAAACTACTTTCTGATCTGTGCATTCAACTAACAGAGTTGAACCTCACTTTTGATTGAGCAGTTCTGAAACACTCTTTCTGTAGAAACTGCAAGTGGCCATTGCTAAGAGGCCTATAGTGGAAAAAGGAATATCATCAAATAAAAACTACACAGAAGAATTCTGTGAAACTTCTTTCTGATCTGAGCATTCAACTAACAGAGTTGAAGATTTTTCTGAAACACTCTTTCTGTAGAAACTGCAAGTGGATATTTGGAGCCCAAAGAGGCCTACACTGCAAAAAGGAATATCTTCAAATAAAAACTACACAGAAGCCTTCTGTGCAACTTCTTTCTGATCTGTGCATTAACAGAGTTGAACATTACTTTTGATTGAGCAGCTCTGAAACAGTCTCTCTGTAGAAACTGCAAGTAGACATTCGGAGCGCTCCTATAGGTGTTATCTCTAAATAAAATTACACAAAAGCATTCTGCGAAACTGCTTTCTAATCTGTGCATTCAACTAACGGAGTTGAACCTTACCTTTGATTGAGCAGTTCTGAAACACTCTTCCTGTATAAACTGCAAGTGAACATTCGGAGCGCTAATTCGTCTATAGTGGAAAAAGGAATATCTTAAAATAAAAACTACATGGAAGCATTCTGTGAAATTTCTTTCTGATCAGTGCATTCAACAAACAGAGTTGAACATTTCTTTTGATTGAGCAGTTCTGAAACACTCTTTCTGGAGAAACTGCAAGTGGACAGTCAGAGCACTAAGGGGCCTATACTGGAAAAAGGAATATCTTCAAATAAAAACTACAATGAAGCAATCTGTGAAACTTCTTTGTTATCTGTGCATTGATCTAACAGAGTTGAACATTTCTTTGTTTGAGCACTTCTGAAACACTCTTTCTGTAGAAACTGCAAGTGGACATTTGGAGTGCAAAGAGGCCTACTGTGCAAAAAGGAACATCTTCAAATTAAAACTACACAGAAGCATTTTGCGAAACTAATTTCTTATCTGTGAATTCAGCTAACATAGTCGAAAATTTCTTTTGATTGAGCAGTTCTGAAACACTCTTTCTGGAGAAACTGCAAGTGGACAGTCGAAGAGCTAAGAGGCCTATACTGGAAAAAGTAATATCTACAAATAAAAACCACACAGAAGCATTCTGTGAAACTTCTTTCTGATCTGTGCTTTCAACTAACGCAGTTGAACCTTACTTTTGTTTGAGGAGTTCTGAAACACTCTTTCTGGAGAAACTGCAAGTGGATAGTCGAAGAGCTAACAGGCCTGTACTGGAAAAAGTAATATCTACAAATAAAAACCACACAGAAGCATTCTGTGAAACTTCTTTCTGTTCTGTGCATTCAAGTAACAGATTTGAACCTTACTTTTGATTGAGCAGTTCTGAAACACTCTCTCTGTAGAAACTGCAATTGGACATTTGGAGCGCAACGAGGTATACAGTGCAAAAAGGAATATGTTCAAATTAAAACTACACAGAATCATTCTGTGAAACTTCTTTCTTATCTGTGCATTCAACTAAGAGAGTTGAACCCTACTTTTGATTGAGCATCTTTGAAACACGCTTTCTGTAGAAACTGCAAGTGGACATTTGGAGCGCTTAGAAGTCTATAGGGGAAAAAGAAATATACTCAAATAAAAACTACACAGATGCATTCTGGGAAACTTTTTTCTGATCTGTGCATTCAACAGTGTTGAAATTTACTTTTGATTGAGCAGTTCTGAAACCCTGTTTCTGTAGAAACTGCAAGTGGACATTCGGAGGGTTAAGGTGCCTATAGTGTAAAAAGGAATATCTAAATAAAACTACACAAAAGCATTCTGCGAACTGCTTTCTAATCTGTACATTCCACTAACAGAGTTGAACCTTACTTTTGATTGAGCAGTTCTGAAACACTCTTTCTGTAGAAACTGCAACTTCACATTCGGAGCGCTAAGAGGTCTATAGTGGAATAAGGAATACCTTCAAATAAAAACTACACAGAAGCATTCTGCGAAACTTCTTTCTCATCAGTGCATTCAACAAACAGAGTTGATCTTTACTTTTGATTCAGCAGTTCTGAAACACTCTTTCTGGAAAAACTGCAAGTGGACAGTCAGAGCGCTAAGAGGCCTTTACTGGAAAAAGAAACATCTTCAAATAAAAACTGCAATGAAGCAATCTGTGAAACTTCTTTGTGATCTGTGCATTCAACTGACAGAGTTGAACCTTATTTTTGACTGATCAGTTCTGAAACACTTTCTGTAGAAACTGCAAGTGGGCATTCCGAGCGCAAAGAGGCTTATAGTGGAAAAAGGAATATCTTCAAAAAAAACTACACAGAGGCATTCTGAGAAACTTCCTTCTGATCTGTGCATTCAACTAGCGTATTTGAACCTTACTTTTTTTTTTTTTTTTTTTTTTTTTGAGACGGAGTCTCGCTCTGTCGCCCAGGGTGGAGTGCAGTGGCGCAATCTCGGCTCACTGCAAGCTCCGCCTCCCGGGTTCACGCCATTCTCCTGCCTCAGCCTCCCGAGTAGCTGGGACTACAGCCGCCCGCCACCACGCCTGGCTAATTTTTTGTATTTTTAGTAGAGACGGGGTTTCACCGTTTTAGCCAGGATGGTCTCGATCTCCTGACCTTGTGATTCACCCGCCTCGGCCTCCCAAAATGCTGGGATTACAGGCGTGAGCCAACGCGCCCGGCCCCCTTACTTTTGATTGAGCAGTTCTGAAACACTCTTTCTGTAGAAACTGCAAGTGGACATTCGGAGAGCTAAGAGTCCAATAGTGGAAAAAGGGATATGTTCAAGTAAAAACTACATAGAAGTATTCTGTGAAACTCCTCTCTGATCTGTGCAGTCAACTAACACAGCAGAATCTTACTTTTGATTGGGCAGTTCTGAAACACTCTTTCTGTAGACACTGCAAGTGGACATTTGAAGCGCTAAGAGGCCTATACAGGAAAAAGGAATATCTTCAAATAAAAAACAACACGGAAGCATTCTGTTAAACTTCTTTCTGATCTGTGAATCCAACTAACAGAGTTGAACCTTATTTTTGATTGAGCAGTTCTGAAACACTCTCTCTGTAGAAACCGCAAGTGGACAATCGGAGCGCTAAGAGTCCTATAGTGGAAAAAGTTATATCTTCAAATAAAAACTACACAGAAGCATTCTGTGAAATTCCTTTCTGATCTGTGCAGTCAACTAACATAGCAGAATCTTACTTTTGAATGAGCAGTTCTGAAACACTCTTTCTGTAGGAACTGCAAGTGGACATTAGGAGCGCAAAGAGGCCAATAGAGTAAAAAGGAATATCCTCAAATAAAAACTACACAGAAGCATTCTGTGAAACTTCTTTCTGATCTGTGCATTCAACTAACAGAGTTGAACCTTACTTTTCATTGAGGAGTTTTGAAACACTCTTTCTGTAGGAACTGCAAGTGGATATTCGGAGTGCAAAGAGGCCTATAGTGAAAAAAGGATTATCTTCACATAAAAAACTATTCTGTGAAACCACTTTCTCATCTGTGCAGTCAACTAACACAGCAGAATCTTACGTTTGAATGAGCAGTTCTCAAACACTCTTTCTGTAAGAACTGCAAGTGGACATTAGGAGCGCAAAGAGGCCTATAGAGGAAAAGGAAATATCCTCAAATAAAAAACTACACAGGAGCATTCTGTGAAACTTCTTTCTGATCTGTGTATTCAACTAACAGAGTTGAACCTTACTTTTGATTGAGGAGTTTTGAAACACTCTTTTTGTAGAAACTGCAAGTGGATAGTTGGAGCGCTAGGAGGCCTATAGAGGAAAAAGTAATACCTTCAAATAAAAAGTACACAGAAGCATTCGGTGAAACTTCTTTCTGATCTGTGCATTGAACTAACAGAGGTGAATCTTACTTTTTTTTGAGCAGTTCTGAAAGACTCTCTCTGTAGAAACTGCAAGTAGACATTCAGGGCGCTAAGAGGCCTAAAGTGGAAAAAGGAATATCTTCAAATAAAAACTACAGTGTGAAACTACTTTCTGAACTGTGCATACAACTAACAGAGTTGAACCTTACTTTTCATTGAGGAGTTTTGTTCTATAGAAAATGCAAGTATATTTGGAGCACTAAGATTCCTAGAGTACGAATAACTTCAAATTGAAACTACACAGAAGCATTCCGTGAAACTTCTTTCTGATCTGTGCATTCAACTAACAGAGCTGAACCTTACTTTTGATTGAGCAGTTCTGAAACACTCTTTCGGTAGAAAGTGCAAGTGGACATTCTGAGCGCTAAGAAGCCTATAGTGGAACAAGGAATATCTTCAAATAAAAACTACACAGAAGCATTCTGTGAAACTTCTTTCTGATCTGTGTATTCAATAACACAGTTGAATATTACTTTTCATTGAGGAGTTTTGAAACACTCTTTCTGTAGAAACTGGAAGTGGATAGTGCTAAGAAGCTTATAGTGGACAAGCTATATCTTCAAATAAAAACTACACAGAAGCATTCTGTGAAATTTCTTTCTGATCTTTGCATTCAACTAACAGAGTTGAACCTTACTTTTGATTGAGCATTTCTGAAACACTCTTTCTGTAGAAACTGCAAGAGGACTTTTGAAGCGCTAAGAGCCTATAGTGAAAAAGGAATATGTTGAAATAAAAACTACACAGAAGCATTCTGGGAAACTATTTTCTGATCTGCGTTCAACTACAGAGTTGAACCTTACTTTTGATTGAGCAGTTCTGAAACACTCTTTCTATAGAAACTGCAAGTGGGACATTCGGGAGGCCTATAGTGGAAAAAGGAATATCTTCAAATAAAAACTACACAGAAGCATTCTGTGAAACTGCTTTATGATCTGGCATTCAACTAACGGAGCAGAACATTACTTTTGATTGAGCTTTCGAAACACTCTTTCTAGAAACTGCAAGTGGAATTCGGAGCCCTTAAGAGGCCTACAGGAAAAAGGAATATCTTCAATAAAAACTACACAGAAGCATTCTGAAATTCTTTTATTCTGCGTTCAACTAACAGTTGAACCTTACTTTTGATTGAGAGATTTGAAACACTCTTTCTGGAAACTGCAAGTGGACATTCGGAGCCTAAGAGGCCTATAGTGGAAAAAGGAATATCTTCAAATAAAAACAACAAAGATGCATTCTGTGAAACTTCTTTCAGATCTGCGCATTCAATGAACAGATTTGAACATTACTTTTGTTTGAGCATTTCTGAAACACTCTTTCTGAAAGTGCAAGTGGATATTCGGAGTGCTAAGAGGAAAATGGAGGAAAAAGGAACATCTTCAAATATAAAAATACCACAGAAGCATTCTGGGAAGCATCTTTCTGATCTGTGCATTCAACTAAGAGAGTTGAACCTTACTTTTCCTTGAGGAGTTTTGAAACACTCTTTCTGTAGAAACTGCAAGTGGCTATTTGGAGCGCTAAGAGGCCTATAGTAGAAAAAGGAATATCTTCAAATAAAAATACACGGAAGGATTCTGTGAAACTTCTTTCTGATCTGTGCATTGAACTAACCGAGCTGACCCTTACTTTTGATTGAGGAGTTGAAACACTCTTTCTGTAGAAACTGCAAGTGGACATTCGGAGCGCTAAGGCTTATAGAGGAAAAAGGAATATCTTCAAATAAAAACTACACAGAAGCATTCTGTGGAACAACTTTCTGATCTCTGCATTTACCTAACAGAGTTGAACCATACTTTTCACTGAGGAGTTTTGAAACACTCTTTCTGTAGAAACTGCAAGTGGATATTTATGGAGCACCAAGGGGCCTATAGTGGAAAAAGGAATATCTTCAAATAAAAACTACACAGAAGCATTCTGTGAAACTACTTTCTGATCACTGCATTCAACTAACACAGTTGAACCTTACTTTTGGTTGAGCAGTCTGAAACACTCTTTCTGTAGAAACTGCAAGTGGATATTTATGGAGCACCAAGGGCCTAGTGGAAAAAGGAATATCTTCAAATAAAAACTACACAGAAGCATTCTGTGAAACTACTTTCTGATCAGTGCATTCAACTAACACAGTTGAACCTTACTTTTGTGTGAGCAGTTCTGAAACACTCTTTCTGTAGAAACTGCAAGTGGACATTCGGAGATCTAAGAGGCCTATTGAGGAAAAAGGAATATCTTCAAATAAAAACTACACAGAAGCATTCTGTGAAACTACTTTCTGATCAGTGCATTCAACTAACAGAGTTGAACCTTACTTTGAGCTGTTCTGAGTCTTTCTGTAGAAACTGCAAGTGGACATTCGGAGCGATATGAGGCCTACAGTGGAAAAAGGAATATCTTCATATAAAAACTTCACAGAAGCATTCTGTGAAACTTCTTTCTGATCTGTGCTTTCAACTAACAGAGTTGAACCTTACTTTTGATTGAAGAGTTGTGAAGCACTCTTTCTGTAGAAACTGCAAGTGGACATTCGGAGGGCTAAGATGCCTATAGTGGAAAAAGGAATATCTTCAAATAAAAACTACACAGAAGCATTCTGTGAAACGTCTTTCTGATCTGTGCATTCAAGTAACAGAGCTCAACCTTACTTTTGTTTGAGCAGTTCTGAAACGCTCTTTCGTAGGAACTGCAAGTGGACATTCAGAGCGCTAGGAGGCCTATAGTGGAAAAGGGAACATCTTCAAACAAAAACTACGAAGAAGCATTCTGTGGAACTTCTTTCTGATCTGTGCATTCAACTAAGAGAGTTGAACCTCACTTTTGATTGAGCAGATCTGAAACACTCTTTCTGTAGTAACTGCAAGTGGCCATTCGGAGCGCAAAGAGGCCTATAGTGGAAAAAGGAATATCTTCATATAAAAACTACACAGTAGAATTCTGTGAAACTTCTTCCTGATCTGTGCATTCATCTAACAGAGTTGAAGCTTACTTTTGTTGGAGGAGTTCTGAAACACTCTTTCTGTAGAAGCTGCAAGAGGACATTTGTAGCGCAAATAGGCCTACAGTGCAAAAAGGAATATCTTCAAATAAAAACTACACATAAGCTTTCGGAGCAACTACTTTCTGATGTGTGCATTCAACTAACAGAGTTGAACCGTACTTGTCATTGAGCAGCTCTGAAACACTCTTTCTGTAGAAATTGAAAGTGGACATTCGGAGCGCTAATGTGCCTAGAGTGTGAAAAAGAATATCTTTAAATAAAAACTACACAGAAGCATTCTGTGAAACTTCTTTCTGATCTGTGCATTCAGCTAACAGAGTTGAACCTTCCTTTTGATTGAATAGTTTTGAAACACTCTCTCTGTACAAACTGCAAGTGGATATTTCGACCACTAAGAGGCCTACAGTTGAAAAAGGAATATGTTCAAGTAAAAACTACACAGAAGCATTCTTTGAAACTTCTTTTTGGTCTTTGTATTCATCTAACAGAGTTGAACCTTACTTTTGTTTGAGGAGTTCTGAAATACTCTTTTTGTAGAAACTGCAAGTGGACATTCGGAGCGCTAATAGGCCTACATAAGAAAAAGGAATATCTTCAAATAAAAACTACACAGAAGCATTCTTTGAAACTTCTTTCTGATCTGTGCAGTCAACTAACAGAGCTGAACCTTATATTTGATGGAGCAGTTCAGAAACACTCTTTCTGTAGAAACTGCAAGAGGACATTCGGAGCCCTGAGGGGCCTATGGAGGAAAAAGGAATATCTTCAAATAAAAACTACACTGAAGCATTCTGGGAATCTTCTTTCTGATCTGTGCATTCAACTAACACAGATCAACCTTACTTTTGATGGAGGAGTTTTGAAACACTCTTTCTGTTTAAACTGCAAGTTGACTTTTGGAGCGCTATGAGGCCTGTAGAGGAAAAAGGTATATCTTCACATAAAAACTACACGGAAGTATTCTGTGAAACTTCTTTCTGATGTGTGCATCAACTAACACAGTTTGAACGTTACTTTTGATTGAGGAGTTTTGAAAACAATCTTTCTGTAGAAACTGGATATTGAATTTTCGGAGCGCTAAGAGGCCTATAGTGGAAAAAAAGGAATATCTTCAAATGAAAACTACACAGAAGCATTCTGTGAAACTTCTTTCTGATCTGTGCATTCAACTAACAGAGTTGAACTTTACTTTTGATTGAGCAGTTCTGAACTCCTCTTTGTGTAGAAACTGCAGTGGACATTCAGGAGCGCTAAGAGGCCTATAGTCGAAAAAGGATTTCTTCAAATAAAACTACACAGAAGCATTCTGGAAACTGCTTTCTAATCGTGCATTCAACTCACAGAGTTCACCTTCTTTTCATTGAGCGAGTTCTGAAACACTCTTTCTATAGAATAATTGGCAAGTGGACATTCGGGCACTAAGGGCCTATGGTGGAAAGAAATATCTTGAAATAAAACTACATGAATCACTCTGTGAAACTTCATTCTGATCTCTGCATTCCACTATGAGTTGAAGCTCACTTTTGATTGAGCAGTTCTGAAACACTCTTTGTGTAGAAACTGCTAGTGGACCATTAGGATAGCTAAGGGGCCTATAGTGGAAAAGAAATAACTTCAAATAAAAACTACACAGAATCATTTCTCTGAAACTACTTTCTGATCTGTGCATTCAACATAAACAGAGTTGAAACCGTACTTTTGATTGAGCAGTTCATCTGAAACCACCATCTCCTTCTGTAGAAACTGCAAGTGGCCTATTTCGGAGGCGCTAAGAGGCCTATAGTGGAAAAAGGAATATCTCAAATAAAAACTACACAAGAAGATTCTGTGAAACTTCTTTCTGATTGAGCATCAACTAACAGAGTTGAAAGCTCACCTTTTATTTGAGGAGTTCTGAAACACTCTTCTGTAGACTGCAAGTGGATATTTGGAGCCCAAAGAGGCCTACACTGCAAAAAGGAAATATCTTCAAATAAAAAACTTACACAGAAGCCTTCTGTGCAACTTCTTTCTGTCTGTGCATTCAACAACAGAGTTGAACATTACTTGTTGATTGAGCAGCTCTGAAAACAGTCTCTGTGGTAGAATACTTGCATAGTAGATTCATTCGTAGCTGCGTAAAGAGGCCTATAGTGTAAAAAAGGCTTATCTCTAAATATAAATTACACAAAAGCATTCTGCGAAACTGTTTCTAATCTGTGCATTCAACTAACGGAGTTGAACCTTACCTTTGATTGAGCAGTTCTGAAACACTCTTCCTGTATAAACTGCAAGTGAACATTCGGAGCGCTATTTCGTCTATAGTGGAAAAGGAATATCTTAAATAAAAACTACATGGAAGCATTCTGTGAATTTCTTTCTGATCAGTGCATTCAACAAACAGAGTTGAACATTTTTTTGATTGAGCAGTTCGAAACACTCTTTCTGGAGAACTGCAAGTGGGACAGTCAGAGCACTAGGGGCCTATACTGGAAAAGGATATCTTCAAATAAAAACTACAATGAAGCAATCTGTGAAACTTCTTTGTTATCTGTGCATTGATCTACAGAGTTGAACATTTCCTTTGTTTGAGCACTTCTGAAACACTCTTTCTGTAGAAACTGCAAGTGGACATTTGGAGTGCAAAGAGGCCTACTGTGCAAAAGGAAATCTTCAAATTAAAACTACACAGAAGCATTTTGCGGAAACTAATTCTTATCTGTGAATTCAGCTAACATAGTCGAAAATTTCTTTTGATTGAGCAGTTCTGAACACTCTTTCTGGAGAAACTGCAAGTGGACAGTCGAGAGCTAAGAGGCCTATATGGAAAAGTAATATCTACAAATAAAACCACACAGAAGCATTCTGTGAAACTTCTTTCTGATCTGTGCTTTCAACTAACGCAGTTGAACCTTACTTTTGTTTGAGGAGTTCTGAAACACTCTTTCTGGAGAAACTGCAGTGGATAGTCGAAGAGCTAACATGGCCTGTACTTGGAAAAAGTAATATCTACAAATAAAAACCACATCAGAAGCATTCTGTGAAACTTCTTTCTTGTTCTGTGCATCAAGTACAGATTTGAACCTTACTTGTTTGATTGAGCAGTTCTGAAACACTCTCTCTGTAGAGAACTGCAATTGGACATTTGGAGCGCAACGAGGTATACAGTGCAAAAGGAATGTGTTAAATTAAAACTACACAGAATCATTCTGTGAAACTTCTTTCTTATCTGTGCATTCACTAAGAGAGTTGAACCCTACTTTGATTGAGCATCTTTGAAACACGCTTTCTGTAGAAACTGCAAGTGGACATTTGGAGCGCTTAAGACAGTCTATGGGGAAAAAGAAATATACTCAAATAAAGAACTACCGAGATGCATTCTGGGAAACTTTTTTCTGATCTGTGCATTCAACAGTGGTGAAATTTCTTTTGATTGAGCAGTTCTGAAACCCGTTTCTGTAGAACTGCAAGTGGACATTCGGAGGGTTAAGGTGCCCTATAGTGTAAAAAGGAAATATCGAAATAAAACTACACCAAGCATTCTGCGAACTGCTTTCTAATCTGTACAATTCCACTACAGAGTTGAACCTTACTTTTGATTGAGCAGTTCTGAAACTCTTTCTGTAGAAACTGCAACTTCACATTCGGAGCGCTAAGAGGTCTATAGTGGAATAAGGATACCTTCAAATAAAACTACCACAGAAGCATTCTGCGAAACTTCTTTCTCATCAGTGCATTCAACAAACAGAGTTGATCTTTACTTTTGATTCAGCAGTTCTGAAACACTCTTTCTGGAAAAACTGCAAGTGGACAGTCAGAGCGCTAAGAGGCCTTTACTGGAAAAAGAAACATCTTCAAATAAAAAACTGCAATGAAGCAATCTGTGAAACTTCTTTGTGATCTGTGCATTCAACTGACAGAGTTGAACCTTATTTTTGACTGATCAGTTCTGAAACACTTTCTGTAGAAACTGCAAGTGGGCATTCCGAGCGCAAAGAGGCTTATAGTGGAAAAAGGAATATCTTCAAATAAAAACTACACAGAGGCATTCTGAGAAACTTCCTTCTGATCTGTGCATTCAACTAGCGTATTTGAACCTTACTTTTTTTTTTTTTTTTTTTTTTTTTGAGACGGAGTCTCGCTCTGTCGCCCAGGGTGGAGTGCAGTGGCGCAATCTCGGCTCACTGCAAGCTCCGCCTCCCGGGTTCACGCCATTCTCCTGCCTCAGCCTCCCGAGTAGCTGGGACTACAGCCGCCCGCCACCACGCCTGGCTAATTTTTTGTATTTTTAGTAGAGACGGGGTTTCACCGTTTTAGCCAGGATGGTCTCGATCTCCTGACCTTGTGATTCACCCGCCTCGGCCTCCCAAAATGCTGGGATTACAGGCGTGAGCCAACGCGCCCGGCCCCTTACTTTTGATTGAGCAGTTCTGAAACACTCTTTCTGTAGAAACTGCAAGTGGACATTCGGAGAGCTAAGAGTCCAATAGTGGAAAAAGGGATATGTTCAAGTAAAAACTACATAGAAGTATTCTGTGAAACTCCTCTCTGATCTGTGCAGTCAACTAACACAGCAGAATCTTACTTTTGATTGGGCAGTTCTGAAACACTCTTTCTGTAGACACTGCAAGTGGACATTTGAAGCGCTAAGAGGCCTATACAGGAAAAAGGAATATCTTCAAATAAAAACAACACAGAAGCATTCTGTTAAACTTCTTTCTGATCTGTGAATCCAACTAACAGAGTTGAACCTTATTTTTGATTGAGCAGTTCTGAAACACTCTCTCTGTAGAAACCGCAAGTGGACAATCGGAGCGCTAAGAGTCCTATAGTGGAAAAAGTTATATCTTCAAATAAAAACTACACAGAAGCATTCTGTGAAATTCCTTTCTGATCTGTGCAGTCAACTAACATAGCAGAATCTTACTTTTGAATGAGCAGTTCTGAAACACTCTTTCTGTAGGAACTGCATGTGGACATTAGGAGCGCAAAGAGGCCAATAGAGTAAAAAGGAATATCATCAAATAAAAACTACACAGAAGCATTCTGTGAAACTTCTTTCTGATCTGTGCATTCAACTAACAGAGTTGAACCTTACTTTTCATTGAGGAGTTTTGAAACACTCTTTCTGTAGGAACTGCAAGTGGATATTCGGAGTGCAAAGAGGCCTATAGTGAAAAAAGGATTATCTTCACATAAAAACTACACAGAAGCATATCTGTGAAACCACTTTCTCTCTGTGCAGCAACTAACACAGCAGAATCTTACGTTGAATGAGCAGTTTCTCAAACACTCTTTCTGTTAAGAACTGCAAGTGGACATTAGGAGCGCAAAGAGGCCTATAGGAGGAAAAGGAAATATCCCTCAAATAAAAACTACACAGGGAGCATTCTGTGGAAACTTCTTTCTGATCTGTGTATTCAACTATACAGAGTTGAACCTTACTTTTGATTGAGGAGTTTTGAAACACTCTTTTTGTAGAAAACTGCAAGTGGATAGTTGGAGGCGCTAGGAGGCCTATAGAGGAAAAAGTAATACCTTCAAATAAAAAGTACACAGAAGCATTCGGTGAAACTCTTTCTGATCTGTGCATTGAACTAACAGAGGTGAATCTTACTTTTTTTTGAGCAGTTCTGAAAGACTCTCTCTGTAGAAACTGCAAGTAGACATTCAGGGCGGCTAAGAGGCCTAAAGTGGAAAAAGGAATATCTTCAATAAAACTACAGAGAAGCATTCTGTGAAACTACTTTCTGAACTGTGCATACAACTAACAGAGTTGACCTTACTTTTCATTGAGGAGTTTTGTAACACTCTTTCTATAGAAAATGCAAGTGGATATTTGGAGCACTAAGATTCCTAGAGTGGGAAAACGAATAACTTCAAATTGAAACTACACAAGAAGCATTCCGTGAAACTTCTTTCTGATCTGTGCATTCAACTAACAGAGCTCAACCTTACTTTTGATTGAGCAGTTCTGAAACACTCTTTCGGTAGAAAGTGCAAGTGGACATTCTGAGCGCTAAGAAGCCTATAGGTTGGAACAAGGAATATCTTCAAATAAAAACTACACAGAAGCATTCTGTGAAACTTCTTTCTGATCTGTGTATTCAAATAACACAGTTGAATATTACTTTTCATTGAGGAGTTTTGAAAACACTCTTTCTGTAGAAACTGGAAGTGGATATTTGTAGTGCTAAGAAGCTTATAGTGGACAAAGCTATATCTTCAAATAAAAACTACACAGAAGCATTCTGTGAAACTTCTTTCTGATCTTTGCATTCAACTAACAGAGTTGAACCTTACTTTTGATTGAGGAGTTCTGAAACACTCTTTCTGTAGAAACTGCAAGAGGACTTTTGAAGCGCTAATAGTCTTATAGTGTAAAAAGGAATATGTTGAAATAAAAACTACACAGAAGCATTCTGCGAAACTATTTTCTGATCTGTGCGTTCAACTAACAGAGTTGAACCTTACTTTTGATTGAGCAGTTCTGAAACACTCTTTCTATAGAAACTGCAAGTGGACATTCGGAGCGCTAAGAGGCCTATGGTGGAAAAAGGAATATCTTCAAATAAAAACTACACAGAAGCATTCTGTGAAACTGCTTTATGATCTGTGCATTCAACTAACGGAGCAGAACATTACTTTTGATTGAGCATTTCAGAAACACTCTTTCTATAGAAACTGCAAGTGGAAATTCGGAGCGCTAAGAGGCCTATGGAGGAAAAAGGAATATCTTCAGATAAAAACTACACAGAAGCATTCTGGGAAAGTTCTTTCTGATCCATGCGTTGAAGTAAGGGAGTAGAACCTTACTTTTGATTGAGGAGTTTTGAAACACTCTTTCTGTAGAAACTGCAAGTGGCTATTTTGAGCCCTAAGAGGCCTATAGTGGAAAAAGGAATATCTTCAAATAAAAACTACCCGGCAGGATTCTGTGAAACTACTTTCTGATCTCGGCATTCAACTAACACAGTTTAACATTACTTTTGATTGAGCAGCTTTGAAACCCTCTTTCTTGAGAAACAGCAAGTGGACAGTCGGAGCCCTTAGAGGCCTACACTGGAAAAAGGAATATCTTCAAATAAAAACTACACAGAAGCATTCTGTGAAACTTCTTTATTATCTCTGCATTCAACTAAGAGAGTTGAACATTACTTTTGTTTGAGGAGTTCTGAAACACTCTTTCTGTAGAAATTGCAAGTGGACATTCGGAGCCCAAAGAGGCCTACAGTGCACAAAGGAATATCTTCATATTAAAAATACACAGAAGCATTCTGTTCAACATCTTTCTGATCTGTTCATTCAACTAACACAGTTGAACATTACTTTTGATTGAGCAGATTTGAAACACTCTTTCTGTATGAACTGCAAGTGGACATTCGGAGCGCTAAGAGGAATATAGTGGAAAAAGGAATATCTTCAAATAAAAACAACAAAGATGCATTCTGTGAAACTTCTTTCAGATCTGCGCATTCAATGAACAGATTTGAACATTACTTTTGTTTGAGCATTTCTGAAACACTCTTTCTGTAGAAAGTGCAAGTGGATATTCGGAGTGCTAAGAGGAAAATGGAGGAAAAAGGAACATCTTCAAATAAAAATACCACAGAAGCATTCTGGGAAGCATCTTTCTGATCTGTGCATTCAACTAAGAGAGTTGAACCTTACTTTTCCTTGAGGAGTTTTGAAACACTCTTTCTGTAGAAACTGCAAGTGGCTATTTGGAGCGCTAAGAGGCCTATAGTAGAAAAAGGAATATCTTCAAATAAAAACTACACGGAAGGATTCTGTGAAACTTCTTTCTGATCTGTGCATTGAACTAACCGAGCTGACCCTTACTTTTGATTGAGGAGTTCTGAAACACTCTTTCTGTAGAAACTGCAAGTGGACATTCGGAGCGCTAAGGGGCTTATAGAGGAAAAAGGAATATCTTCAAATAAAAACTACACAGAAGCATTCTGTGGAACAACTTTCTGATCTCTGCATTTACCTAACAGAGTTGAACCATACTTTTCACTGAGGAGTTTTGAAACACTCTTTCTGTAGAAACTGCAAGTGGATATTTATGGAGCACCAAGGGGCCTACAGTGGAAAAAGGAATATCTTCAAATAAAAACTACATAGAAGCATTCTGTGAAACTACTTTCTGATCAGTGCATTCAACTAACACAGTTGAACCTTACTTTTGATTGAGCAGGTCTGAAACACTCTTTCTGTAGAAACTGCAAGAGGACATTCGGAGATCTAAGAGGCCTATTGAGGAAAAAGGAATATCTTCAAATAAAAACTACACAGAAGCATTCTGTGAAACTACTTTCTGATCAGTGCATTCAACTAACAGAGTTGAACCTTACTTTGAGCTGTTCTGAGTCTTTCTGTAGAAACTGCAAGTGGACATTCGGAGCGATATGAGGCCTACAGTGGAAAAAGGAATATCTTCATATAAAAACTTCACAGAAGCATTCTGTGAAACTTCTTTCTGATCTGTGCTTTCAACTAACAGAGTTGAACCTTACTTTTGATTGAAGAGTTGTGAAGCACTCTTTCTGTAGAAACTGCAAGTGGACATTCGGAGGGCTAAGATGCCTATAGTGGAAAAAGGAATATCTTCAAATAAAAACTACACAGAAGCATTCTGTGAAACGTCTTTCTGATCTGTGCAGTCAAGTAACAGAGCTCAACCTTACTTTTGTTTGAGCAGTTCTGAAACGCTCTTTCGTAGGAACTGCAAGTGGACATTCAGAGCGCTAGGAGGCCTATAGTGGAAAAGGGAACATCTTCAAACAAAAACTACGAAGAAGCATTCTGTGGAACTTCTTTCTGATCTGTGCATTCAACTAAGAGAGTTGAACCTTACTTTTGATTGAGCAGATCTGAAACACTCTTTCTGTAGTAACTGCAAGTGGCCATTCGGAGCGCAAGAGGCCTATAGTGGAAAAAGGAATATCTTCATATAAAAACTACACAGTAGAATTCTGTGAAACTTCTTCCTGATCTGTGCATTCATCTAACAGAGTTGAAGCTTACTTTTGTTGGAGGAGTTCTGAAACACTCTTTCTGTAGAAGCTGCAAGAGGACATTTGTAGCGCAAATAGGCCTACAGTGCAAAAAGGAATATCTTCAAATAAAAACTACACATAAGCTTTCGGAGCAACTACTTTCTGATGTGTGCATTCAACTAACAGAGTTGAACCGTACTTGTCATTGAGCAGCTCTGAAACACTCTTTCTGTAGAAATTGAAAGTGGACATTCGGAGCGCTAATGTGCCTAGAGTGTGAAAAAGAATATCTTTAAATAAAAACTACACAGAAGCATTCTGTGAAACTTCTTTCTGATCTGTGCATTCAACTAACAGAGTTGAACCTTCCTTTTGATTGAATAGTTTTGAAACACTCTCTCTGTACAAACTGCAAGTGGATATTTCGACCACTAAGAGGCCTACAGTTGAAAAAGGAATATGTTCAAGTAAAAACTACACAGAAGCATTCTTTGAAACTTCTTTTGGTCTTTGTATTCATCTAACAGAGTTGAACCTTACTTTTGTTTGAGGAGTTCTGAAATACTCTTTTTGTAGAAACTGCAAGTGGACATTCGGAGCGCTAATAGGCCTACAGTTGAAAAAGGAATATCTTCAAATAAAAACTACACAGAAGCATTCTTTGAAACTTCTTTCTGATCTGTGCAGTCAACTAACAGAGCTGAACCTTATATTTGATGGAGCAGTTCAGAAACACTCTTTCTGTAGAAACTGCAAGAGGACATTCGGAGCCCTGAGGGGCCTATGGAGGAAAAAGGAATATCTTCAAATAAAAACTACACTGAAGCATTCTGGGAATCTTCTTTCTGATCTGTGCATTCAACTAACACAGATCAACCTTACTTTTGATGGAGGAGTTTTGAAACACTCTTTCTGTTTAAACTGCAAGTTGACTTTTGGAGCGCTATGAGGCCTGTAGAGGAAAAAGGTATATCTTCACATAAAAACTACACGGAAGTATTCTGTGAAACTTCTTTCTGATGTGTGCATTCAACTAACACAGTTGAACGTTACTTTTGATTGAGGAGTTTGAAAACAATCTTTCTGTAGAAACTGGATATTGATTTTCGGAGCGCTAAGAGGCCTATAGTGGAAAAAAGGAATATCTTCAAATAAAAACTACACAGAAGCATTCTGTGAAACTTCTTTCTGATCTGTGCATTCAACTAACAGAGTTGAACCTTACTTTTGATTGAGCAGTTCTGAAACACTCTTTGTGTAGAAACTGCAAGTGGACATTCAGAGCGCTAAGAGGCCTATAGTCGAAAAAGGATTATCTTCAAATAAAAACTACACAGAAGCATTCTGAGAAACTGCTTTCTAATCTGTGCATTCAACTCACAGAGTTCAACCTTACTTTTCATTGAGCAGTTCTGAAACACTCTTTCTATAGAAAATGCAAGTGGACATTCGGAGCACTAAGAGGCCTATGGTGGAAAAAGAAATATCTTGAAATAAAAACTACATGAAATCACTCTGTGAAACTTCATTCTGATCTCTGCATTCCACTAACTGAGTTGAATCTCACTTTGATTGAGCAGTTCTGAAACACTCTTTGTGTAGAAACTGCTAGTGGACATTAGGATAGCTAAGGGCCTATAGTGGAAAAAGAAATAACTTCAAATAAAAACTACACAGAATCATTCTCTGAAACTACTTTCTGATCTGTGCATTCAACTAACAGAGTTGAACCTCACTTTTGATTGAGCAGTTCTGAAACACTCTTTCTGTAGAAACTGCAAGTGGCCATTCGGAGCGCTAAGAGGCCTATAGTGGAAAAAGGAATATCATCAAATAAAAACTACACAGAAGAATTCTGTGAAACTTCTTTCTGATCTGAGCATTCAACTAACAGAGTTGAAGCTCACTTTTATTTGAGGAGTTCTGAAACACTCTTTCTGTAGAAACTGCAAGTGGATATTTGGAGCCCAAAGAGGCCTACACTGCAAAAAGGAATATCTTCAAATAAAAACTACACAGAAGCCTTCTGTGCAACTTCTTTCTGATCTGTGCATTCAACAAACAGAGTTGAACATTACTTTTGATTGAGCAGCTCTGAAACAGTCTCTCTGTAGAAACTGCAAGTAGACATTCGGAGCGCTAAGAGCCTTTAGTGTAAAAAGGCTTATCTCTAAAATAAAATTACACAAAAGCATTCTGCGAAACTGCTTTCTAATCTGTGCATTCAACTAACGGAGTTGAACCTTACCTTTGATTGAGCAGTTCTGAAACACTCTTCCTGTATAAACTGCAAGTGAACATTCGGAGCGCTATTTCGTCTATAGTGGAAAAAGGAATATCTTAAAATAAAAACTACATGGAAGCATTCTGTGAAATTTCTTTCTGATCAGTGCATTCAACAAACAGAGTTGAACATTTCTTTTGATTGAGCAGTTCTGAAACACTCTTTCTGGAGAAACTGCAAGTGGACAGTCAGAGCACTAAGGGGCCTATACTGGAAAAAGGAATATCTTCAAATAAAAACTACAATGAAGCAATCTGTGAAACTTCTTTGTTATCTGTGCATTGATCTAACAGAGTTGAACATTTCTTTGTTTGAGCACTTCTGAAACACTCTTTCTGTAGAAACTGCAAGTGGACATTTGGAGTGCAAAGAGGCCTACTGTGCAAAAAGGAACATCTTCAAATTAAAACTACACAGAAGCATTTTGCGAAACTAATTTCTTATCTGTGAATTCAGCTAAACATAGTCGAAAATTTCTTTTGATTGAGCAGTTCTGAAACACTCTTTCTGGAGAAACTGCAAGTGGACAGTCGAAGAGCTAAGAGGCCTATACTGGAAAAAGTAATATCTACAAATAAAAACCACACAGAAGCATTCTGTGAAACTTCTTTCTGATCTGTGCTTTCAACTAACGCAGTTGAACCTTACTTTTGTTTGAGGAGTTCTGAAACACTCTTTCTGGAGAAACTGCAAGTGGATAGTCGAAGAGCTAACAGGCCTGTACTGGAAAAAGTAATATCTACAAATAAAAACCACACAGAAGCATTCTGTGAAACTTCTTTCTGTTCTGTGCATTCAAGTAACAGATTTGAACCTTACTTTTGATTGAGCAGTTCTGAAACACTCTCTCTGTAGAAACTGCAATTGGACATTTGGAGCGCAACGAGGTATACAGTGCAAAAAGGAATATGTTCAAATTAAAACTACACAGAATCATTCTGTGAAACTTCTTTCTTATCTGTGCATTCAACTAAGAGAGTTGAACCCTACTTTTGATTGAGCATCTTTGAAACACGCTTTCTGTAGAAACTGCAAGTGGACATTTGGAGCGCTTAGAAGTCTATAGGGGAAAAAGAAATATACTCAAATAAAAACTACACAGATGCATTCTGGGAAACTTTTTTCTGATCTGTGCATTCAACAGTGTTGAAATTTACTTTTGATTGAGCAGTTCTGAAACCCTGTTTCTGTAGAAACTGCAAGTGGACATTCGGAGGGTTAAGGTGCCTATAGTGTAAAAAGGAATATCTAAATAAAACTACACAAAAGCATTCTGCGAACTGCTTTCTAATCTGTACATTCCACTAACAGAGTTGAACCTTACTTTTGATTGAGCAGTTCTGAAACACTCTTTCTGTAGAAACTGCAACTTCACATTCGGAGCGCTAAGAGGTCTATAGTGGAATAAGGAATACCTTCAAATAAAAACTACACAGAAGCATTCTGCGAAACTTCTTTCTCATCAGTGCATTCAACAAACAGAGTTGATCTTTACTTTTGATTCAGCAGTTCTGAAACACTCTTTCTGGAAAAACTGCAAGTGGACAGTCAGAGCGCTAAGAGGCCTTTACTGGAAAAAGAAACATCTTCAAATAAAAACTGCAATGAAGCAATCTGTGAAACTTCTTTGTGATCTGTGCATTCAACTGACAGAGTTGAACCTTATTTTTGACTGATCAGTTCTGAAACACTTCTGTAGAAACTGCAAGTGGGCATTCCGAGCGCAAAGAGGCTTATAGTGGAAAAAGGAATATCTTCAAATAAAAACTACACAGAGGCATTCTGAGAAACTTCCTTCTGATCTGTGCATTCAACTAGCGTATTTGAACCTTACTTTTTTTTTTTTTTTTTTTTTTTTTGAGACGGAGTCTCGCTCTGTCGCCCAGGGTGGAGTGCAGTGGCGCAATCTCGGCTCACTGCAAGCTCCGCCTCCCGGGTTCACGCCATTCTCCTGCCTCAGCCTCCCGAGTAGCTGGGACTACAGCCGCCCGCCAGCACGCCTGGCTAATTTTTTGTATTTTTAGTAGAGACGGGGTTTCACCGTTTTAGCCAGGATGGTCTCGATCTCCTGACCTTGTGATTCACCCGCCTCGGCCTCCCAAAATGCTGGGATTACAGGCGTGAGCCAACGCGCCCGGCCCCCTTACTTTTGATTGAGCAGTTCTGAAACACTCTTTCTGTAGAAACTGCAAGTGGACATTCGGAGAGCTAAGAGTCCAATAGTGGAAAAAGGGATATGTTCAAGTAAAAACTACATAGAAGTATTCTGTGAAACTCCTCTCTGATCTGTGCAGTCAACTAACACAGCAGAATCTTACTTTTGATTGGGCAGTTCTGAAACACTCTTTCTGTAGACACTGCAAGTGGACATTTGAAGCGCTAAGAGGCCTATACAGGAAAAAGGAATATCTTCAAATAAAAACAACACGGAAGCATTCTGTTAAACTTCTTTCTGATCTGTGAATCCAACTAACAGAGTTGAACCTTATTTTTGATTGAGCAGTTCTGAAACACTCTCTCTGTAGAAACCGCAAGTGGACAATCGGAGCGCTAAGAGTCCTATAGTGGAAAAAGTTATATCTTCAAATAAAAACTACACAGAAGCATTCTGTGAAATTCCTTTCTGATCTGTGCAGTCAACTAACATAGCAGAATCTTACTTTTGAATGAGCAGTTCTGAAAACACTCTTTCTGTAGGAACTGCATGTGGACATTAGGAGCGCAAAGAGGCCAATAGAGTAAAAAGGAATATCCTCAAATAAAAACTACACAGAAGCATTCTGTGAAACTTCTTTCTGATCTGTGCATTCAACTAACAGAGTTGAACCTTACTTTTCATTGAGGAGTTTTGAAACACTCTTTCTGTAGGAACTGCAAGTGGATATTCGGAGTGCAAAGAGGCCTATAGTGAAAAAAGGATTATCTTCACATAAAAACTACACAGAAGCATTCTGTGAAACCACTTTCTCATCTGTGCAGTCAACTAACACAGCAGAATCTTACGTTTGAATGAGCAGTTCTCAAACACTCTTTCTGTAAGAACTGCAAGTGGACATTAGGAGCGCAAAGAGGCCTATAGAGGAAAAGGAAATATCCTCAAATAAAAACTACACAGGAGCATTCTGTGAAACTTCTTTCTGATCTGTGTATTCAACTAACAGAGTTGAACCTTACTTTTGATTGAGGAGTTTTGAAACACTCTTTTGTAGAAACTGCAAGTGGATAGTTGGAGCGCTAGGAGGCCTATAGAGGAAAAAGTAATACCTTCAAATAAAAAGTACACAGAAGCATTCGGTGAAACTTCTTTCTGATCTGTGCATTGAACTAACAGAGGTGAATCTTACTTTTTTTTGAGCAGTTCTGAAAACTCTCTCTGTAGAAACTGCAAGTAGACATTCAGGGCGCTAAGAGGCCTAAAGTGGAAAAAGGAATATCTTCAAATAAAAACTACAGAGAAGCATTCTGTGAAACTACTTTCTGAACTGTGCATACAACTAACAGAGTTGAACCTTACTTTTCATTGAGGAGTTTTGTAACACTCTTTCTATAGAAAATGCAAGTGGATATTTGGAGCACTAAGATTCCTAGAGTGGGAAAACGAATAACTTCAAATTGAAACTACACAGAAGCATTCCGTGAAACTTCTTTCTGATCTGTGCATTCAACTAACAGAGCTCAACCTTACTTTTGATTGAGCAGTTCTGAAACACTCTTTCGGTAGAAAGTGCAAGTGGACATTCTGAGCGCTAAGAAGCCTATAGTGGAACAAGGAATATCTTCAAATAAAAACTACACAGAAGCATTCTGTGAAACTTCTTTCTGATCTGTGTATTCAAATAACACAGTTGAATATTACTTTTCATTGAGGAGTTTTGAAACACTCTTTCTGTAGAAACTGGAAGTGGATATTTGTAGTGCTAAGAAGCTTATAGTGGACAAAGCTATATCTTCAAATAAAAACTACACAGAAGCATTCTGTGAAATTTCTTTCTGATCTTTGCATTCAACTAACAGAGTTGAACCTTACTTTTGATTGAGGAGTTCTGAAACACTCTTTCTGTAGAAACTGCAAGAGGACTTTTGAAGCGCTAATAGTCTTATAGTGTAAAAAGGAATATCTTCAAATAAAAACTACACAGAAGCTTCTGCGAAACTACTTTCTGATCTGTGCATTCAACTAACAGAGATGAACCTTAGTTTTGATTGGACAGTTCTGAAACACTCTTTCTGTAGAAACTGCATGTGGACATTCGGAGCGCTAAGAGGCCTATGGTGGAAAAAGGAATATCTTCAAATAAAAACTACACAGAAGCATTCTGTGAAACTGCTTTATGATCTGTGCATTCAACTAACGGAGCAGAACATTACTTTTGATTGAGCATTTCAGAAACACTCTTTCTATAGAAACTGCAAGTGGAAATTCGGAGCGCTAAGAGGCCTATGGAGGAAAAAGGAATATCTTCAGATAAAAACTACACAGAAGCATTCTGGGAAAGTTCTTTCTGATCCATGCGTTGAAGTAAGGGAGTAGAACCTTACTTTTGATTGAGGAGTTTTGAAACACTCTTTCTGTAGAAACTGCAAGTGGATATTTTGAGCGCTAAGAGGCCTATAGTGGAAAAAGGAATATCTTCAAATAAAAACTACCCGGCAGGATTCTGTGAAACTACTTTCTGATCTCGGCATTCAACTAACACAGTTTAACATTACTTTTGATTGAGCAGCTTTGAAACCCTCTTTCTTGAGAAACAGCAAGTGGACAGTCGGAGCCCTTAGAGGCCTACACTGGAAAAAGGAATATCTTCAAATAAAAACTACACAGAAGCATTCTGTGAAACTTCTTTTATATCTCTGCATTCAACTAAGAGAGTTGAACCTTACGTTTGTTGGAGGAGTTCTGAAACACTCTTTCTGTAGAAATTGCAAGTGGACATTCGGAGCCCAAAGAGGCCTACAGTGCACAAAGGAATATCTTCATATTAAAAATACACAGAAGCATTCTGTTCAACATCTTTCTGATCTGTTCATTCAACTAACACAGTTGAACATTACTTTTGATTGAGCAGATTTGAAACACTCTTTCTGTATGAACTGCAAGTGGACATTCGGAGCGCTAAGAGGAATATAGTGGAAAAAGGAATATCTTCAAATAAAAACAACAAAGATGCATTCTGTGAAACTTCTTTCAGATCTGCGCATTCAATGAACAGATTTGAACATTACTTTTGTTTGAGCATTTCTGAAACACTCTTTCTGTAGAAAGTGCAAGTGGATATTCGGAGTGCTAAGAGGAAAATGGAGGAAAAAGGAACATCTTCAAATAAAAATACCACAGAAGCATTCTGGGAAGCATCTTTCTGATCTGTGCATTCAACTAAGAGAGTTGAACCTTACTTTTCCTTGAGGAGTTTTGAAACACTCTTTCTGTAGAAACTGCAAGTGGCTATTTGGAGCGCTAAGAGGCCTATAGTAGAAAAAGGAATATCTTCAAATAAAAACTACACGGAAGGATTCTGTGAAACTTCTTTCTGATCTGTGCATTGAACTAACCGAGCTGACCCTTACTTTTGATTGAGGAGTTCTGAAACACTCTTTCTGTAGAAACTGCAAGTGGACATTCGG
Source organism: Nomascus leucogenys (assembly GCF_006542625.1). Taxonomy (NCBI): domain Eukaryota; kingdom Metazoa; phylum Chordata; class Mammalia; order Primates; family Hylobatidae; genus Nomascus; species Nomascus leucogenys. The sequence continues at coordinate 15,971 of NW_022097116.1, read as the reverse complement.
AGCGCTAAGGGGCTTATAGAGGAAAAAGGAATATCTTCAAATAAAAACTACACAGAAGCATTCTGTGGAACAACTTTCTGATCTCTGCATTTACCTAACAGAGTTGAACCATACTTTTCACTGAGGAGTTTTGAAACACTCTTTCTGTAGAAACTGCAAGTGGATATTTATGGAGCACCAAGGGGCCTACAGTGGAAAAAGGAATATCTTCAAATAAAAACTACATAGAAGCATTCTGTGAAACTACTTTCTGATCAGTGCATTCAACTAACACAGTTGAACCTTACTTTTGATTGAGCAGGTCTGAAACACTCTTTCTGTAGAAACTGCAAGAGGACATTCGGAGATCTAAGAGGCCTATTGAGGAAAAAGGAATATCTTCAAATAAAAACTACACAGAAGCATTCTGTGAAACTACTTTCTGATCAGTGCATTCAACTAACAGAGTTGAACCTTACTTTGAGCTGTTCTGAGTCTTTCTGTAGAAACTGCAAGTGGACATTCGGAGCGATATGAGGCCTACAGTGGAAAAAGGAATATCTTCATATAAAAACTTCACAGAAGCATTCTGTGAAACTTCTTTCTGATCTGTGCTTTCAACTAACAGAGTTGAACCTTACTTTTGATTGAAGAGTTGTGAAGCACTCTTTCTGTAGAAACTGCAAGTGGACATTCGGAGGGCTAAGATGCCTATAGTGGAAAAAGGAATATCTTCAAATAAAAACTACACAGAAGCATTCTGTGAAACGTCTTTCTGATCTGTGCAGTCAAGTAACAGAGCTCAACCTTACTTTTGTTTGAGCAGTTCTGAAACGCTCTTTCGTAGGAACTGCAAGTGGACATTCAGAGCGCTAGGAGGCCTATAGTGGAAAAGGGAACATCTTCAAACAAAAACTACGAAGAAGCATTCTGTGGAACTTCTTTCTGATCTGTGCATTCAACTAAGAGAGTTGAACCTCACTTTTGATTGAGCAGATCTGAAACACTCTTTCTGTAGTAACTGCAAGTGGCCATTCGGAGCGCTAAGAGGCCTATAGTGGAAAAAGGGATATCTTCATATAAAAACTACACAGTAGAATTCTGTGAAACTTCTTCCTGATCTGTGCATTCATCTAACAGAGTTGAAGCTTACTTTTGTTGGAGGAGTTCTGAAACACTCTTTCTGTAGAAGCTGCAAGAGGACATTTGTAGCGCAAATAGGCCTACAGTGCAAAAAGGAATATCTTCAAATAAAAACTACACATAAGCTTTCGGAGCAACTACTTTCTGATGTGTGCATTCAACTAACAGAGTTGAACCGTACTTGTCATTGAGCAGCTCTGAAACACTCTTTCTGTAGAAATTGAAAGTGGACATTCGGAGCGCTAATGTGCCTAGAGTGTGAAAAAGAATATCTTTAAATAAAAACTACACAGAAGCATTCTGTGAAACTTCTTTCTGATCTGTGCATTCAGCTAACAGAGTTGAACCTTCCTTTTGATTGAATAGTTTTGAAACACTCTCTCTGTACAAACTGCAAGTGGATATTTCGACCACTAAGAGGCCTACAGTTGAAAAAGGAATATGTTCAAGTAAAAACTACACAGAAGCATTCTTTGAAACTTCTTTTTGGTCTTTGTATTCATCTAACAGAGTTGAACCTTACTTTTGTTTGAGGAGTTCTGAAATACTCTTTTTGTAGAAACTGCAAGTGGACATTCGGAGCGCTAATAGGCCTACATAAGAAAAAGGAATATCTTCAAATAAAAACTACACAGAAGCATTCTTTGAAACTTCTTTCTGATCTGTGCAGTCAACTAACAGAGCTGAACCTTATATTTGATGGAGCAGTTCAGAAACACTCTTTCTGTAGAAACTGCAAGAGGACATTCGGAGCCCTGAGGGGCCTATGGAGGAAAAAGGAATATCTTCAAATAAAAACTACACTGAAGCATTCTGGGAATCTTCTTTCTGATCTGTGCATTCAACTAACACAGATCAACCTTACTTTTGATGGAGGAGTTTTGAAACACTCTTTCTGTTTAAACTGCAAGTTGACTTTTGGAGCGCTATGAGGCCTGTAGAGGAAAAAGGTATATCTTCACATAAAAACTACACGGAAGTATTCTGTGAAACTTCTTTCTGATGTGTGCATTCAACTAACACAGTTGAACGTTACTTTTGATTGAGGAGTTTGAAAACAATCTTTCTGTAGAAACTGGATATTGATTTTCGGAGCGCTAAGAGGCCTATAGTGGAAAAAAGGAATATCTTCAAATGAAAACTACACAGAAGCATTCTGTGAAACTTCTTTCTGATCTGTGCATTCAACTAACAGAGTTGAACTTTACTTTTGATTGAGCAGTTCTGAAACTCTCTTTGTGTAGAAACTGCAAGTGGACATTCAGAGCGCTAAGAGGCCTATAGTCGAAAAAGGATTATCTTCAAATAAAAACTACACAGAAGCATTCTGAGAAACTGCTTTCTAATCTGTGCATTCAACTCACAGAGTTCAACCTTACTTTTCATTGAGCAGTTCTGAAACACTCTTTCTATAGAAAATGCAAGTGGACATTCGGAGCACTAAGAGGCCTATGGTGGAAAAAGAAATATCTTGAAATAAAAACGACATGAAATCACTCTGTGAAACTTCATTCTGATCTCTGCATTCCACTAACTGAGTTGAATCTCACTTTTGATTGAGCAGTTCTGAAACACTCTTTGTGTAGAAACTGCTAGTGGACATTAGGATAGCTAAGAGGCCTATAGTGGAAAAAGAAATAACTTCAAATAAAAACTACACAGAATCATTCTCTGAAACTACTTTCTGATCTGTGCATTCAACTAACAGAGTTGAACCTCACTTTTGATTGAGCAGTTCTGAAACACTCTTTCTGTAGAAACTGCAAGTGGCCATTCGGAGCGCTAAGAGGCCTATAGTGGAAAAAGGAATATCATCAAATAAAAACTACACAGAAGAATTCTGTGAAACTTCTTTCTGATCTGTGCATTCAACTAACAGAGTTGAAGCTCACTTTTATTTGAGGAGTTCTGAAACACTCTTTCTGTAGAAACTGCAAGTGGATATTTGGAGCCCAAAGAGGCCTACACTGCAAAAAGGAATATCTTCAAATAAAAACTACACAGAAGCATTCTGTGAAACTTCTTTCTGATCTGTGCATTCAACAAACAGAGTTGAACATTACTTTTGATTGAGCAGCTCTGAAACAGTCTCTCTGTAGAAACTGCAAGTAGACATTCGGAGCGCTAAGAGGCCTATAGTGTAAAAAGGCTTATCTCTAAATAAAATTACACAAAAGCATTCTGCGAAACTGCTTTCTAATCTGTGCATTCAACTAACTGAGTTGAACCTTACTTTTGATTGAGCAGTTCTGAAACACTCTTCCTGTATAAACTGCAAGTGAACATTCGGAGCGCTATTTCGTCTATAGTGGAAAAAGGAATATCTTAAAATAAAAACTACATGGAAGCATTCTGTGAAATTTCTTTCTGATCAGTGCATTCAACAAACAGAGTTGAACATTTCTTTTGATTGAGCAGTTCTGAAACACTCTTTCTGGAGAAACTGCAAGTGGACAGTCAGAGCACTAAGGGGCCTATACTGGAAAAAGGAATATCTTCAAATAAAAACTACAATGAAGCAATCTGTGAAACTTCTTTGTTATCTGTGCATTGATCTAACAGAGTTGAACATTTCTTTTGTTTGAGCACTTCTGAAACACTCTTTCTGTAGAAACTGCAAGTGGACATTTGGAGTGCAAAGAGGCCTACTGTGCAAAAAGGAACATCTTCAAATTAAAACTACACAGAAGCATTTTGCGAAACTAATTTCTTATCTGTGAATTCAGCTAACATAGTCGAAAATTTCTTTTGATTGAGCAGTTCTGAAACACTCTTTCTGGAGAAACTGCAAGTGGACAGTCGAAGAGCTAAGAGGCCTATACTGGAAAAAGTAATATCTACAAATAAAAACCACACAGAAGCATTCTGTGAAACTTCTTTCTGATCTGTGCTTTCAACTAACGCAGTTGAACCTTACTTTTGTTTGAGGAGTTCTGAAACACTCTTTCTGGAGAAACTGCAAGTGGATAGTCGAAGAGCTAACAGGCCTGTACTGGAAAAAGTAATATCTACAAATAAAAACCACACAGAAGCATTCTGTGAAACTTCTTTCTGTTCTGTGCATTCAAGTAACAGATTTGAACCTTACTTTTGATTGAGCAGTTCTGAAACACTCTCTCTGTAGAAACTGCAATTGGACATTTGGAGCGCAACGAGGTATACAGTGCAAAAAGGAATATGTTCAAATTAAAACTACACAGAATCATTCTGTGAAACTTCTTTCTTATCTGTGCATTCAACTAAGAGAGTTGAACCCTACTTTTGATTGAGCATCTTTGAAACACGCTTTCTGTAGAAACTGCAAGTGGACATTTGGAGCGCTTAGAAGTCTATAGGGGAAAAAGAAATATACTCAAATAAAAACTACACAGATGCATTCTGGGAAACTTTTTTCTGATCTGTGCATTCAACAGTGTTGAAATTTACTTTTGATTGAGCAGTTCTGAAACCCTGTTTCTGTAGAAACTGCAAGTGGACATTCGGAGGGTTAAGGTGCCTATAGTGTAAAAAGGAATATCTAAATAAAACTACACAAAAGCATTCTGCGAACTGCTTTCTAATCTGTACATTCCACTAACAGAGTTGAACCTTACTTTTGATTGAGCAGTTCTGAAACACTCTTTCTGTAGAAACTGCAACTTCACATTCGGAGCGCTAAGAGGTCTATAGTGGAATAAGGAATACCTTCAAATAAAAACTACACAGAAGCATTCTGCGAAACTTCTTTCTCATCAGTGCATTCAACAAACAGAGTTGATCTTTACTTTTGATTCAGCAGTTCTGAAACACTCTTTCTGGAAAAACTGCAAGTGGACAGTCAGAGCGCTAAGAGGCCTTTACTGGAAAAAGAAACATCTTCAAATAAAAACTGCAATGAAGCAATCTGTGAAACTTCTTTGTGATCTGTGCATTCAACTGACAGAGTTGAACCTTATTTTTGACTGATCAGTTCTGAAACACTTTCTGTAGAAACTGCAAGTGGGCATTCCGAGCGCAAAGAGGCTTATAGTGGAAAAAGGAATATCTTCAAATAAAAACTACACAGAGGCATTCTGAGAAACTTCCTTCTGATCTGTGCATTCAACTAGCGTATTTGAACCTTACTTTTTTTTTTTTTTTTTTTTTTTTTTGAGACGGAGTCTCGCTCTGTCGCCCAGGGTGGAGTGCAGTGGCGCAATCTCGGCTCACTGCAAGCTCCGCCTCCCGGGTTCACGCCATTCTCCTGCCTCAGCCTCCCGAGTAGCTGGGACTACAGCCGCCCGCCAGCACGCCTGGCTAATTTTTTGTATTTTTAGTAGAGACGGGGTTTCACCGTTTTAGCCAGGATGGTCTCGATCTCCTGACCTTGTGATTCACCCGCCTCGGCCTCCCAAAATGCTGGGATTACAGGCGTGAGCCAACGCGCCCGGCCCCCTTACTTTTGATTGAGCAGTTCTGAAACACTCTTTCTGTAGAAACTGCAAGTGGACATTCGGAGAGCTAAGAGTCCAATAGTGGAAAAAGGGATATGTTCAAGTAAAAACTACATAGAAGTATTCTGTGAAACTCCTCTCTGATCTGTGCAGTCAACTAACACAGCAGAATCTTACTTTTGATTGGGCAGTTCTGAAACACTCTTTCTGTAGACACTGCAAGTGGACATTTGAAGCGCTAAGAGGCCTATACAGGAAAAAGGAATATCTTCAAATAAAAACAACACGGAAGCATTCTGTTAAACTTCTTTCTGATCTGTGAATCCAACTAACAGAGTTGAACCTTATTTTTGATTGAGCAGTTCTGAAACACTCTCTCTGTAGAAACCGCAAGTGGACAATCGGAGCGCTAAGAGTCCTATAGTGGAAAAAGTTATATCTTCAAATAAAAACTACACAGAAGCATTCTGTGAAATTCCTTTCTGATCTGTGCAGTCAACTAACATAGCAGAATCTTACTTTTGAATGAGCAGTTCTGAAACACTCTTTCTGTAGGAACTGCATGTGGACATTAGGAGCGCAAAGAGGCCAATAGAGTAAAAAGGAATATCCTCAAATAAAAACTACACAGAAGCATTCTGTGAAACTTCTTTCTGATCTGTGCATTCAACTAACAGAGTTGAACCTTACTTTTCATTGAGGAGTTTTGAAACACTCTTTCTGTAGGAACTGCAAGTGGATATTCGGAGTGCAAAGAGGCCTATAGTGAAAAAAGGATTATCTTCACATAAAAACTACACAGAAGCATTCTGTGAAACCACTTTCTCATCTGTGCAGTCAACTAACACAGCAGAATCTTACGTTTGAATGAGCAGTTCTCAAACACTCTTTCTGTAAGAACTGCAAGTGGACATTAGGAGCGCAAAGAGGCCTATAGAGGAAAAGGAAATATCCTCAAATAAAAACTACACAGGAGCATTCTGTGAAACTTCTTTCTGATCTGTGTATTCAACTAACAGAGTTGAACCTTACTTTTGATTGAGGAGTTTTGAAACACTCTTTTTGTAGAAACTGCAAGTGGATAGTTGGAGCGCTAGGAGGCCTATAGAGGAAAAAGTAATACCTTCAAATAAAAAGTACACAGAAGCATTCGGTGAAACTTCTTTCTGATCTGTGCATTGAACTAACAGAGGTGAATCTTACTTTTTTTTGAGCAGTTCTGAAAGACTCTCTCTGTAGAAACTGCAAGTAGACATTCAGGGCGCTAAGAGGCCTAAAGTGGAAAAAGGAATATCTTCAAATAAAAACTACAGAGAAGCATTCTGTGAAACTACTTTCTGAACTGTGCATACAACTAACAGAGTTGAACCTTACTTTTCATTGAGGAGTTTTGTAACACTCTTTCTATAGAAAATGCAAGTGGATATTTGGAGCACTAAGATTCCTAGAGTGGGAAAACGAATAACTTCAAATTGAAACTACACAGAAGCATTCCGTGAAACTTCTTTCTGATCTGTGCATTCAACTAACAGAGCTCAACCTTACTTTTGATTGAGCAGTTCTGAAACACTCTTTCGGTAGAAAGTGCAAGTGGACATTCTGAGCGCTAAGAAGCCTATAGTGGAACAAGGAATATCTTCAAATAAAAACTACACAGAAGCATTCTGTGAAACTTCTTTCTGATCTGTGTATTCAAATAACACAGTTGAATATTACTTTTCATTGAGGAGTTTTGAAACACTCTTTCTGTAGAAACTGGAAGTGGATATTTGTAGTGCTAAGAAGCTTATAGTGGACAAAGCTATATCTTCAAATAAAAACTACACAGAAGCATTCTGTGAAATTTCTTTCTGATCTTTGCATTCAACTAACAGAGTTGAACCTTACTTTTGATTGAGGAGTTCTGAAACACTCTTTCTGTAGAAACTGCAAGAGGACTTTTGAAGCGCTAATAGTCTTATAGTGTAAAAAGGAATATGTTGAAATAAAAACTACACAGAAGCATTCTGCGAAACTATTTTCTGATCTGTGCGTTCAACTAACAGAGTTGAACCTTACTTTTGATTGAGCAGTTCTGAAACACTCTTTCTATAGAAACTGCAAGTGGACATTCGGAGCGCTAAGAGGCCTATGGTGGAAAAAGGAATATCTTCAAATAAAAACTACACAGAAGCATTCTGTGAAACTTCTTTTATATCTCTGCATTCAACTAAGAGAGTTGAACCTTACGTTTGTTGGAGGAGTTCTGAAACACTCTTTCTGTAGAAATTGCAAGTGGACATTCGGAGCCCAAAGAGGCCTACAGTGCACAAAGGAATATCTTCATATTAAAAATACACAGAAGCATTCTGTTCAACATCTTTCTGATCTGTTCATTCAACTAACACAGTTGAACATTACTTTTGATTGAGCAGATTTGAAACACTCTTTCTGTATGAACTGCAAGTGGACATTCGGAGCGCTAAGAGGAATATAGTGGAAAAAGGAATATCTTCAAATAAAAACAACAAAGATGCATTCTGTGAAACTTCTTTCAGATCTGCGCATTCAATGAACAGATTTGAACATTACTTTTGTTTGAGCATTTCTGAAACACTCTTTCTGTAGAAAGTGCAAGTGGATATTCGGAGTGCTAAGAGGAAAATGGAGGAAAAAGGAACATCTTCAAATAAAAATACCACAGAAGCATTCTGGGAAGCATCTTTCTGATCTGTGCATTCAACTAAGAGAGTTGAACCTTACTTTTCCTTGAGGAGTTTTGAAACACTCTTTCTGTAGAAACTGCAAGTGGCTATTTGGAGCGCTAAGAGGCCTATAGTAGAAAAAGGAATATCTTCAAATAAAAACTACACGGAAGGATTCTGTGAAACTTCTTTCTGATCTGTGCATTGAACTAACCGAGCTGACCCTTACTTTTGATTGAGGAGTTCTGAAACACTCTTTCTGTAGAAACTGCAAGTGGACATTCGGAGCGCTAAGGGGCTTATAGAGGAAAAAGGAATATCTTCAAATAAAAACTACACAGAAGCATTCTGTGGAACAACTTTCTGATCTCTGCATTTACCTAACAGAGTTGAACCATACTTTTCACTGAGGAGTTTTGAAACACTCTTTCTGTAGAAACTGCAAGTGGATATTTATGGAGCACCAAGGGGCCTACAGTGGAAAAAGGAATATCTTCAAATAAAAACTACATAGAAGCATTCTGTGAAACTACTTTCTGATCAGTGCATTCAACTAACACAGTTGAACCTTACTTTTGATTGAGCAGGTCTGAAACACTTTCTGTAGAAACTGCAAGAGGACATTCGGAGATCTAAGAGGCCTATTGAGGAAAAAGGAATATCTTCAAATAAAAACTACACAGAAGCATTCTGTGAAACTACTTTCTGATCAGTGCATTCAACTAACAGAGTTGAACCTTACTTTGAGCTGTTCTGAGTCTTTCTGTAGAAACTGCAAGTGGACATTCGGAGCGATATGAGGCCTACAGTGGAAAAAGGAATATCTTCATATAAAACTTCACAGAAGCATTCTGTGAAACTTCTTTCTGATCTGTGCTTTCAACTAACAGAGTTGAACCTTACTTTTGATTGAAGAGTTGTGAAGCACTCTTTCTGTAGAAACTGCAAGTGGACATTCGGAGGGCTAAGATGCCTATAGTGGAAAAAGGAATATCTTCAAATAAAAACTACACAGAAGCATTCTGTGAAACGTCTTTCTGATCTGTGCAGTCAAGTAACAGAGCTCAACCTTACTTTTGTTTGAGCAGTTCTGAAACGCTCTTTCGTAGGAACTGCAAGTGGACATTCAGAGCGCTAGGAGGCCTATAGTGGAAAAGGGAACATCTTCAAACAAAAACTACGAAGAAGCATTCTGTGGAACTTCTTTCTGATCTGTGCATTCAACTAAGAGAGTTGAACCTCACTTTTGATTGAGCAGATCTGAAACACTCTTTCTGTAGTAACTGCAAGTGGCCATTCGGAGCGCTAAGAGGCCTATAGTGGAAAAAGGGATATCTTCATATAAAAACTACACAGTAGAATTCTGTGAAACTTCTTCCTGATCTGTGCATTCATCTAACAGAGTTGAAGCTTACTTTTGTTGGAGGAGTTCTGAAACACTCTTTCTGTAGAAGCTGCAAGAGGACATTTGTAGCGCAAATAGGCCTACAGTGCAAAAAGGAATATCTTCAAATAAAAACTACACATAAGCTTTCGGAGCAACTACTTTCTGATGTGTGCATTCAACTAACAGAGTTGAACCGTACTTGTCATTGAGCAGCTCTGAAACACTCTTTCTGTAGAAATTGAAAGTGGACATTCGGAGCGCTAATGTGCCTAGAGTGTGAAAAAGAATATCTTTAAATAAAAACTACACAGAAGCATTCTGTGAAACTTCTTTCTGATCTGTGCATTCAGCTAACAGAGTTGAACCTTCCTTTTGATTGAATAGTTTTGAAACACTCTCTCTGTACAAACTGCAAGTGGATATTTCGACCACTAAGAGGCCTACAGTTGAAAAAGGAATATGTTCAAGTAAAAACTACACAGAAGCATTCTTTGAAACTTCTTTTTGGTCTTTGTATTCATCTAACAGAGTTGAACCTTACTTTTGTTTGAGGAGTTCTGAAATACTCTTTTTGTAGAAACTGCAAGTGGACATTCGGAGCGCTAATAGGCCTACATAAGAAAAAGGAATATCTTCAAATAAAAACTACACAGAAGCATTCTTTGAAACTTCTTTCTGATCTGTGCAGTCAACTAACAGAGCTGAACCTTATATTTGATGGAGCAGTTCAGAAACACTCTTTCTGTAGAAACTGCAAGAGGACATTCGGAGCCCTGAGGGGCCTATGGAGGAAAAAGGAATATCTTCAAATAAAAACTACACTGAAGCATTCTGGGAATCTTCTTTCTGATCTGTGCATTCAACTAACACAGATCAACCTTACTTTTGATGGAGGAGTTTTGAAACACTCTTTCTGTTTAAACTGCAAGTTGACTTTTGGAGCGCTATGAGGCCTGTAGAGGAAAAAGGTATATCTTCACATAAAAACTACACGGAAGTATTCTGTGAAACTTCTTTCTGATGTGTGCATTCAACTAACACAGTTGAACGTTACTTTTGATTGAGGAGTTTGAAAACAATCTTTCTGTAGAAACTGGATATTGATTTTCGGAGCGCTAAGAGGCCTATAGTGGAAAAAAGGAATATCTTCAAATGAAAACTACACAGAAGCATTCTGTGAAACTTCTTTCTGATCTGTGCATTCAACTAACAGAGTTGAACTTTACTTTTGATTGAGCAGTTCTGAAACTCTCTTTGTGTAGAAACTGCAAGTGGACATTCAGAGCGCTAAGAGGCCTATAGTCGAAAAAGGATTATCTTCAAATAAAAACTACACAGAAGCATTCTGAGAAACTGCTTTCTAATCTGTGCATTCAACTCACAGAGTTCAACCTTACTTTTCATTGAGCAGTTCTGAAACACTCTTTCTATAGAAAATGCAAGTGGACATTCGGAGCACTAAGAGGCCTATGGTGGAAAAAGAAATATCTTGAAATAAAAACACATGAAATCACTCTGTGAAACTTCATTCTGATCTCTGCATTCCACTAACTGAGTTGAATCTCACTTTTGATTGAGCAGTTCTGAAACACTCTTTGTGTAGAAACTGCTAGTGGACATTAGGATAGCTAAGGGGCCTATAGTGGAAAAAGAAATAACTTCAAATAAAAACTACACAGAATCATTCTCTGAAACTACTTTCTGATCTGTGCATTCAACTAACAGAGTTGAACCTCACTTTTGATTGAGCAGTTCTGAAACACTCTTTCTGTAGAAACTGCAAGTGGCCATTCGGAGCGCTAAGAGGCCTATAGTGGAAAAAGGAATATCATCAAATAAAAACTACACAGAAGAATTCTGTGAAACTTCTTTCTGATCTGAGCATTCAACTAACAGAGTTGAAGCTCACTTTTATTTGAGGAGTTCTGAAACACTCTTTCTGTAGAAACTGCAAGTGGATATTTGGAGCCCAAAGAGGCCTACACTGCAAAAAGGAATATCTTCAAATAAAAACTACACAGAAGCCTTCTGTGCAACTTCTTTCTGATCTGTGCATTCAACAAACAGAGTTGAACATTACTTTTGATTGAGCAGCTCTGAAACAGTCTCTCTGTAGAAAACTGCAAGTAGACATTCGGAGCGCTAAGAGGCCTATAGTGTAAAAAGGCTTATCTCTAAATAAAATTACACAAAAGCATTCTGCGAAACTGCTTTCTAATCTGTGCATTCAACTAACGGAGTTGAACCTTACCTTTGATTGAGCAGTTCTGAAACACTCTTCCTGTATAAACTGCAAGTGAACATTCGGAGCGCTATTCGTCTATAGTGGAAAAAGGAATATCTTAAAATAAAAACTACATGGAAGCATTCTGTGAAATTTCTTTCTGATCTGTGCATTCAACAAACAGAGTTGAACATTTCTTTTGATTGAGCAGTTCTGAAACACTCTTTCTGGAGAAACTGCAAGTGGACAGTCAGAGCACTAAGGGGCCTATACTGGAAAAAGGAATATCTTCAAATAAAAACTACAATGAAGCAATCTGTGAAACTTCTTTGTTATCTGTGCATTGATCTAACAGAGTTGAACATTTCTTTTGTTTGAGCACTTCTGAAACACTCTTTCTGTAGAAACTGCAAGTGGACATTTGGAGTGCAAAGAGGCCTACTGTGCAAAAAGGAACATCTTCAATTAAAACTACACAGAAGCATTTTGCGAAACTAATTTCTTATCTGTGAATTCAGCTAACATAGTCGAAAATTTCTTTTGATTGAGCAGTTCTGAAACACTCTTTCTGGAGAAACTGCAAGTGGACAGTCGAAGAGCTAAGAGGCCTATACTGGAAAAAGTAATATCTACAAATAAAAACCACACAGAAGCATTCTGTGAAACTTCTTTCTGATCTGTGCTTTCAACTAACGCAGTTGAACCTTACTTTTGTTTGAGGAGTTCTGAAACACTCTTTCTGGAGAAACTGCAAGTGGATAGTCGAAGAGCTAACAGGCCTGTACTGGAAAAAGTAATATCTACAAATAAAAACCACACAGAAGCATTCTGTGAAACTTCTTTCTGTTCTGTGCATTCAAGTAACAGATTTGAACCTTACTTTTGATTGAGCCAGTTCTGAAACACTCTCTCTGTAGAAACTGCAATTGGACATTTGGAGCGCAACGAGGTATACAGTGCAAAAAGGAATATGTTCAAATTAAAACTACACAGAATCATTCTGTGAAACTTCTTTCTTATCTGTGCATTCAACTAAGAGAGTTGAACCCTACTTTTGATTGAGCATCTTTGAAACACGCTTTCTGTAGAAACTGCAAGTGGACATTTGGAGCGCTAGAAGTCTATAGGGGAAAAAGAAATATACTCAAATAAAAACTACACAGATGCATTCTGGGAACTTTTTTTCTGATCTGTGCATTCAACAGTGTTGAAATTTACTTTTGATTGAGCAGTTCTGAAACCCTGTTTCTGTAGAAACTGCAAGTGGACATTCGGAGGGTTAAGGTGCCTATAGTGTAAAAAGGAATATCTAAATAAAACTACACAAAAGCATTCTGCGAACTGCTTTCTAATCTGTACATTCCACTAACAGAGTTGAACCTTACTTTTGATTGAGCAGTTCTGAAACACTCTTTCTGTAGAAACTGCAACTTCACATCGGAGCGCTAAGAGGTCTTATAGTGGATAAGGAATACCTCAAATAAAAACTTACACAGAAGCATTCTGCGAAACTTCTTTCTCATCAGTGCATTCAACAAACAGAGTTGATCTTTACTTTTGATTCAGCAGTTTCTTGAAACACTCTTTCTGAAAAAACATTGCAAAGTGGATCAGTCAGAGCGCTAAGAGGCCTTTACTGGAAAAAGAAACATCTTCAAATAAAAACTGCAATGAAGCAATCTGTGAAACTTCTTTGTGATCTGTGCATTCAACTGACAGAGTTGAACCTTATTTTTGACTGATCAGTTCTGAAACACTTTCTGTAGAAACTGCAAGTGGGCATTCCGAGCGCAAAGAGGCTTATAGTGGAAAAAGGAATATCTTCAAATAAAAACTACACAGAGGCATTCTGAGAAACTTCCTTCTGATCTGTGCATTCAACTAGCGTATTTGAACCTTACTTTTTTTTTTTTTTTTTTTTTTTTGAGACGGAGTCTCGCTCTGTCGCCCAGGGTGGAGTGCAGTGGCGCAATCTCGGCTCACTGCAAGCTCCGCCTCCCGGGTTCACGCCATTCTCCTGCCTCAGCCTCCCGAGTAGCTGGGACTACAGCCGCCCGCCAGCACGCCTGGCTAATTTTTTGTATTTTTAGTAGAGACGGGGTTTCACCGTTTTAGCCAGGATGGTCTCGATCTCCTGACCTTGTGATTCACCCGCCTCGGCCTCCCAAAATGCTGGGATTACAGGCGTGAGCCAACGCGCCCGGCCCCCTTACTTTTGATTGAGCAGTTCTGAAACACTCTTTCTGTAGAAACTGCAAGTGGACATTCGGAGAGCTAAGAGTCCAATAGTGGAAAAAGGGATATGTTCAAGTAAAAACTACATAGAAGTATTCTGTGAAACTCCTCTCTGATCTGTGCAGTCAACTAACACAGCAGAATCTTACTTTTGATTGGGCAGTTCTGAAACACTCTTTCTGTAGACACTGCAAGTGGACATTTGAAGCGCTAAGAGGCCTATACAGGAAAAAGGAATATCTTCAAATAAAAACAACACGGAAGCATTCTGTTAAACTTCTTTCTGATCTGTGAATCCAACTAACAGAGTTGAACCTTATTTTTGATTGAGCAGTTCTGAAACACTCTCTCTGTAGAAACCGCAAGTGGACAATCGGAGCGCTAAGAGTCCTATAGTGGAAAAAGTTATATCTTCAAATAAAAACTACACAGAAGCATTCTGTGAAATTCCTTTCTGATCTGTGCAGTCAACTAACATAGCAGAATCTTACTTTTGAATGAGCAGTTCTGAAACACTCTTTCTGTAGGAACTGCATGTGGACATTAGGAGCGCAAAGAGGCCAATAGAGTAAAAAGGAATATCCTCAAATAAAAACTACACAGAAGCATTCTGTGAAACTTCTTTCTGATCTGTGCATTCAACTAACAGAGTTGAACCTTACTTTTCATTGAGGAGTTTTGAAACACTCTTTCTGTAGGAACTGCAAGTGGATATTCGGAGTGCAAAGAGGCCTATAGTGAAAAAAGGATTATCTTCAAATAAAAACTACACAGAAGCATTCTGTGAAACCACTTTCTCATCTGTGCAGTCAACTAACACAGCAGAATCTTACGTTTGAATGAGCAGTTCTCAAACACTCTTTCTGTAAGAACTGCAAGTGGACATTAGGAGCGCAAAGAGGCCTATAGAGGAAAAGGAAATATCCTCAAATAAAAACTACACAGGAGCATTCTGTGAAACTTCTTTCTGATCTGTGTATTCAACTAACAGAGTTGAACCTTACTTTTGATTGAGGAGTTTTGAAACACTCTTTTTGTAGAAACTGCAAGTGGATAGTTGGAGCGCTAGGAGGCCTATAGAGGAAAAAGTAATACCTTCAAATAAAAAGTACACAGAAGCATTCGGTGAAACTTCTTTCTGATCTGTGCATTGAACTAACAGAGGTGAATCTTACTTTTTTTTGAGCAGTTCTGAAAGACTCTCTCTGTAGAAACTGCAAGTAGACATTCAGGGCGCTAAGAGGCCTAAAGTGGAAAAAGGAATATCTTCAAATAAAAACTACAGAGAAGCATTCTGTGAAACTACTTTCTGAACTGTGCATACAACTAACAGAGTTGAACCTTACTTTTCATTGAGGAGTTTTGTAACACTCTTTCTATAGAAAATGCAAGTGGATATTTGGAGCACTAAGATTCCTAGAGTGGGAAAACGAATAACTTCAAATTGAAACTACACAGAAGCATTCCGTGAAACTTCTTTCTGATCTGTGCATTCAACTAACAGAGCTCAACCTTACTTTTGATTGAGCAGTTCTGAAACACTCTTTCGGTAGAAAGTGCAAGTGGACATTCTGAGCGCTAAGAAGCCTATAGTGGAACAAGGAATATCTTCAAATAAAAACTACACAGAAGCATTCTGTGAAACTTCTTTCTGATCTGTGTATTCAAATAACACAGTTGAATATTACTTTTCATTGAGGAGTTTTGAAACACTCTTTCTGTAGAAACTGGAAGTGGATATTTGTAGTGCTAAGAAGCTTATAGTGGACAAAGCTATATCTTCAAATAAAAACTACACAGAAGCATTCTGTGAAATTTCTTTCTGATCTTTGCATTCAACTAACAGAGTTGAACCTTACTTTTGATTGAGGAGTTCTGAAACACTCTTTCTGTAGAAACTGCAAGAG